>NC_049198.1:69280418-69342915 GCF_009769625.2 Cygnus olor | reverse complement strand
AATCAATATTGGTAGCTGTGTATTTATTATTTTAATAAATATTATTGTAGTAATTGTTACAGATAAATGGATATTATTAGCTATTATTTTAAGTGATATGATATCTTAGATATAGCATACATGATACTTTATAGAGGATTGTAAAGTGAGCCACTGGCAGAAAGAGGGGCAAGCTGAACACATTCTTGGAGAATATAAACCAATGCCATTGCGCTATCACTTGGGGATTCTTGACCATAATATGCTTGAATTTTTTGAGGTAGCTGTATGAGTTTTAGAGAAGTGGTTTGTAAGTGTGCATAAAAGAATACACTTGGGCATTAGGATAGGAGGTGCGATAGACAGTATTAGAAGTATCTAAAGAGAAGCTCCTGGAAATAGACGTATTATATTTTATGTAAGATGAGATGTCCAGGGTTCAGCTACGGTATTGGGAAAGGTGTGGAGCTGCAAAAATTTTGCTGAGAATATCTTTGTATATCTTTGTATATAGTATTTGGTAAGAATATCTTTAGGCTTGATCTAAATACACACAGTTCTAGACGAACCTTTTCACAGTCATTTTTAAATTAAATGTTATGAGAGGGAGAATAGGAAAAATTTTTGAACCTTCAAGGACATTAGAGTTCTTGAAAAGAATGAGGCAAAGGGATAAAATTAATTTGTAAAGAAAATAATTAGTCATGAATTATAAAATAAGATATTTATCATTTATAAAACAGATCTTTTATAATATCTTACTCATCTACTGAATATTTGAAAGCCAGTAAGCTTATTTTCTTGCTGCTGTACTGCATATAGATTGATGGCTCTTGCATTCACAGATTATAATACCTCTTACCAATAATACTTTAAATTTGGATGGTAAAAAAAAAAAAAAAAAAAGAGAATCTTACTTTCTGTGTAGCTACTGCTAATATGGTAATATATGGAATGGTAATTTCAGCTATTTAACCTTTTGAGTTCATGTTTGTGGAATACATTTATTCTAAGTGCATATATCTCAAATTATTCACTTACTTATTGAGAATAGAGCCACAAGTCAGTCAAAGGCCAAAGTGTATCTACATATTTTTGCTGGTTTCTAGGTATCTAAAACTTTGCTGAGGAGTACCTTAGGACTAACTAATACAAACAGTGTTTTCGAGATAAATCAGTACTTGAAATAACATTTGTCCTTTTCAGTATGTTTCTTTCTTAGCTTGCCATTGCCAAAGAATTGTTTTAACATACCAAGAAAGAAAAATGTATATAATGAAATGTAAAGTTGTTCCCCAGCCTTAACCCCCCAGCAAATCCAAACAATTTCATCCACTGGCAGTGCTATGAAAATCATGTGGTTTGTTTGCAGGGGTGGAAAATATTTATTTATCTATTTACCCCACATTACGTGTGAAAAGACAGCAAAGACAGCAGATGTTAATTTTATCTTCACTGTCCTCTGCATCTTTCTGATGAAGCATATCTGCCTTCTAGGAGCAGAGATGGGGATGCTCTCTGGTTATGATGACAGCTACCTTTTAAAGGAGCAGAAATGAAGCGTCTGAGGCATGCATGTGCCCTGCCGGTAGCACAGCAGGAAAATATCTTCCACTTGGGATAAGGTGTTCTGACAGCACAGTAGGAACAGCTGAAATTAGTTTTACATTTGGAGATTTCTAACTGGCCTGGATCACTGAAAACAACTTGCATGTGTCTTGTAATTCAGCAAAGCTTTGTTTTTCTGCAATACAGAAAAAGAAAATATATTGCTTAGCTATTATATATATATATAACAGAGGAGCTATTAATATTTTTGCCACAAATAATTGCAATATTTCAAAAACAAAACATAATAAATGTTTCAAAAATTTGTGTAGTGCATTATATATGTATATATGCACACACACCAATAAGCAACATAAGTGAAAGGGGAAATGAACGAGTAATTGCAGACTTTAGCTTTTCTCCTTCATTGCATCCTGTCCAGGAGCTGAAATAACGAGCTGGTTGCAGAGAAGTGACAGGCAGCCAATGAATGCTGAGGAGAGTAAGGTACACTAACAGGTATTGGTTCAACATCAATATATATGTAAAGACTAAAATCTTCATCTGAAAAGTTTCGTGTTGCTATACCACAAGATGGATGCCAAGGTTGCTTCATTTTGTGCTTGCAACAGTGAATAAAGGACACAAATTCTAGAGAAACAACATATCAAAATGCTTTTGTTGCAGTTTCTGATTTCCACCTAATGTTTTCTTGAACACATTGAAATGTAGCAAAAATCAGGTCTGACTGAAGCTTCATGAGTATTTGTATTTGCTGTTTCCAGTGTTTTGTGATCTGTTTTTGAAAAGCGTTGCAGTCTACTTTCTGGCTCTGCTGCTGACTTTCATGCAACATTCATTGTCTCTCTGTGATATGAACCTATGAACACGTTCCAAAACTTGCCTTTTCTTACAAGCTCTACAGTTTATAGCCTGACAAACTATTAAGCTCTTCTAGTAGGAAATTACATCCTTCTAACTTCTGAGGGCAAAAGAAGAGGATTCACTTAACCTCTAGAAATAAGAATTGCCTCCTTATGAAACAAACATGAGCCAGCAGTGTGCCCAGGTGGCCAACAAGGCCAATGCCATCCTGGCCTGCATCAGAAATGGTGTAGCCAGCACAAATATGGAAGAAATTGTCCTTTTGTACACGACACTGGTGAGACCACAAATTGAAAATTTTATTCAGTTTTGTGTCCCTCTCTACAGGAAGAATATTGAGCTGCTTGAGCATCTGCAGAGGAGAACAATGAAGCTGGTGAAGGGACTAGAAAACAAGAATTAAGAGGAGCAGCTAAGGGAACTGAAGTTGTTTAGTCTGGGGTAGTGGACACTGAGGGGAGACCTCGTCACTCTCTACAACTGCCTGAAAGGAGGCTGCAGTGAGGTGTGTCTTGGTTTCTTTTATCAGGTGACAAGTGATAGGATGTAAAGAAATGGCCTCAAGTTACACCAAGACTGGACATTAAGAAAAATTTCTTCATGGAGAGGGTGGTCCAGCATTGGAACAGGCTGCCCAGATGTCCTGTTTTCAGTTGGGATAGAGTTGATTTTCCTCCTAGTAGCTGGTAGGGTGCTGTGTTTTGGATTGGGATGAGAGGAGTGCTGGTAACATAGTGATGTTTTAATTGTTGCAGAGCAGTGCTTACACCAAGCCAAGGACTTTTCAGCTTCTTGCTCTGTCCTGCTAGCGAGCAGGCTAGGGATGCAGCAGGAGCTGGGAGAGGACAGACCCAGGACAGCTTACCCAAATTGGCCAAAGGGGTATTCCATACCATCTGATGTCATGCTGAACAATATATAGGGGTGGCTAGCCGGGGTGGGGGGGCCGGCTGCTCGGGGATAGGCTGGGCATTGGTCAGCAGGTGGTGAGCAATTGCATTGTTCATCACTTGTTTTGTACACATTATTATTAGTAGTACAATTATCATTATTATTATTATTATTTTTCTTCCTGTCTTAATAAACTGTCTTTATCTCAACTCACAGGCTTCACTTTCCCGTTTCTCTCCCCCATCCCAGAGAGGGAGGGGGGAGGGTGAGAGAACAGCTGTGTGGTGTTTAGCTGCCGACCGGGTTAAACCACAACACCAGAGAAGTGGTTGAGTCTTCATCCCTGGAGGATTTTAAGAGATATGTTGACAAATGACATGTTTTAATGATGAGACTTGGTAGGTCAGGTTGATGGCTGGACTTGATGATCTTAAAGGTCTTTTCCAACTTAGATAATTCTATAACTCTGTGTATTAAGTATGAGAATTAATGGCATCCGCAGATCAGGGGAAGTGCTGAGGGCAAAGTTTATGTTAGGTAGCAGGAAATACTTATTAATTATCTTAGAGGAAGATAGAGTATTTAAGGCAATTGCATTTCTATGTGTTTTGAAGAACAGAAATATGACTACATCTGAGAATGATGACATTTAAAATAACTCTGAGCACTAGTTTCAAGATTGTTTTAGTTAGCTTAGAGACAGAATATGAAAGTGATTATTTCTATATATAAAGCAGTGCTTTTAAGTAGAAATACCTCCTAAGATAAGGATAGTTTAACAACGCTGAATTAGATAATTTTATAGCTGAAAAGAAGAAACCCAATGTTTATATTTGGTAGTAAGTACCAAAAAAAAAAAAAAAAAAAAAAAAAAAAAAAAAGGACAATAGCTATTGGTTCATGAGAAGAAAAGAACTGTGTAGAAAGGAGGATGTCTTTCAGGTATTTAAATGACTTATCTCTTAGTGGTGCTCTATATTTAGTTACATGAGCACTTACAATATTATATAAGCTATATAAATCTGCAAAGCATGAAATGAGGGAAAAAGAGGCATTTGCCATGGTAGTGGCATTCTTATGAGAACCTCTCATAAGAATGATTTATTTATTTATTTTTTTTCCTTTGCAAGCCCATGAAACCAATAGCACTGGAAAACAACTAAGGATCATGTGGGAACCCAGGCATCAGGAGAGGCTCTGGAAAAACACTTCCACAGCAGCTTGGTGAATGAGTTCAGAGGTGCAAACAGTTGTCCCTTAGTATGTCTGCAGCTAGAGCACAGGAGGAGCTCTGCTGCTGTCTGACATAGTTGTGACATAGGTGTGAAATCTCTGAAGGCTAACTGTCAGCTTACCATTTTGAAAGGAGCTGCCAAATTTTCATCATGTAGCTTATGGGAACTCGTGTGAATATTGAATAAACATAGAGTATGGCATTAATCTGAAAAGCTGATAAATTAAATGAAGAAAAATGAAAGACAGAGGTGAGGACTTGCTAAGCTGGAAAAGAGATGAATCCACACAAAAGAAATATTGAAACAAACCTGCATAGCTACTGAGTAGCCAGATTTGTATGTGCCCATGTAGATTCCTTTTTACTTTTTTTTTTTTTTCTGTCTTTTATTGTTGTTTTCTGACAAGCCTACAGGGAAAAACTAAACAAAACAAGACAGATTTTGGGAAGGGAACGGAAGGAAGGGGAAGGGAAATAGGAAAAAGTTTTTTCAACCAGGGCAGTGAAATCCACAGGTGTTTTAAGATTAAAATGAGTACTGTAAACAACAGAAGTATGCATTTTGTGCCTGAAAGTATTACACTGTGCTTTCTAAGACTTAGACTATTTCTGGAGACTAGCTTTTGCTCTTGTTATTTTAATTTTGATGAAACTGTTTTTGTTTAACTTCAGGACATGAAGTTTCTTTTTTTTTTTTTTTTTTTTTTTTTTTTTTCTAGAAGCGTATAAACATAATATTTTCAAATGTTTGCAGAAGACAAAGGAAACAAAATCTTTTTCTTTAGATATGATAGTTACCTACCAACCTATGGGGAGTAGTTACCATGTGTAAAGTGTTACTTGCTGCTGGCACAGACCTCATTTGTGCTGGTGGTCTTTTTTCTCATCTCAAGGAGTTTCCATTTTGTTATTGTAGCTGAGTGACTTAATTCCATGTTCATATAATCAGAAAACAATGTTTTAATGCTTCTCACAGTTGATATTTTATAGCATTTCTGGAGATAAAGTGGAAATCTTCTGAAACGATTTACTCATATAAGGCTGTGATAACTAGGGGTTATTGCTTATCTGGCAGATTGCTCTTTCCATGGAGCTGCATGCCAGTTAAGTGAAGTGTTTTTTTTTTTTTTTTTTTTAATATGTTTAATATGGTACATCTGGCTTTTGTCTTAAGCTATTCCATCTTTGGTTGGATTGTAATAATTTAAGCAATTACATTTACAGTAATAGTTATAGTTTAATAAATAGACTTTGTGAATCTCTGAGAGTCTTATTTCAGCAGATTGCAGACCTGAGATTTCTCTGTGTATTTACGTTTGTCCATTCATAAAGATGACTTATGATATCGTCCCATTTCCTCTTGTATTCTACTTTGATTTTCTTTATTGGTTGCATCTCAGGACATAACTCATATGTTTCAGAGGGTTCATTACACAACAAAATCTTCATTAGTTTTGCATGCTCCTGTTACAGGATGGCCTTCCCTGTTTACTTTTAGAAAAATTTTTAAACAGTAAATGACTCTGCTCAGCATAGCCTCAAAAATAATATGTTTTATTGTTTATAATAATATGTTCTCCCCTACTTGTTTAAGGAAGTTTATTGGTAATCCAAGCATGTTATGAAACAACAAACCTCCAATGGATCATTTCAATTTTTTGTTTGTTTGTATGTCTCTAAACTGAACTATTGTTTCTGTCCTTTTGAGAAAATCATCCTTTCCCCATTTCTGTTTCAGATATAGCATCACTTTCTGTGACAGTATAGGGAAGACTCCTCAAATTTTAGGTATTATTATATAGTAGGAACTGCACTTTATATGCTGCTAATTTTCATCAACCTGTTGAGGATGTGTCCACATTTATCAAAACAAAACAAAACAAAACAAAACAAAACAACTATTTTTCTTATATGTATTTTTATTTTAAAAGTTATTTCTATTTACAAAGTTTCGATGACTCATGTAGGTGATTTAAGGATTTCTGATAATTAAACATGAAATGAGATGGTTCATAAATCTGGAGAAGGTAGATGACAATGTTCATAGATGTAATAAAAAAATCTAGAAGCAATATTTTAAATTTGTATAATAATTATTTTCCCTTGTCTTCTCTCTCTTCCCCCTCTTCACTGTTGTTAACCATGTGAATCTGCAAGAAAACTGCTGATGGAGTTCTAACATTTGAACTCAGTGATAAGGTGAAGGCATCGAGAAATCTCAGGGCTTGATTGGAATACTTAGTGACAAACTGTAAACATAGGATATTTTTATTTTTATTTTTTTTGTAATCCTATGCAGACTATGTATTAACTCTTAAAATGCATTCCTCTTTGCTGAATCCATTATTAAATAATGTACAGATTTGAGTATGTGAGTAATGCTTGCTGTTTCTTTGAATCAGCTCTTAACAGGGATGTTGGATAACAGGTAGCACAGGTTAGGTGAACAAACAAATAAACCAAAGCTTAAGAATCCATTTACAGTGTTTAAGAGATGAAAGAAGCCGAATTTTTAATTGTATTTCACAATTGTTTCTCCATTGTCCCCATATAGTCCCATATCCTTCTTTACAGTACAGCTGCGGAGATTTTAGTGTGTGGAATCGTGAAAGTGCAGATGACTAGATACAGTATTCTCTGCCTAAATCCCAAGGTTTATGAATGCAAATAGAAGTAAAAGTTGATTTCTTTTGTTTCAGTCTGCTTTCTCACTAATATCATTTTTGTAAGATCTCAAAGGAAATTCACTAGCAAGGGAGTGTTAGCCAGAGCTGAGTCAGTCTGGTACCAATAGCTGTATACACACCTTGGTGGCATCTCTTCCTCACTGCATCTAACAATATCAAATCTTCCCCATACCTGCGTTTTTTTTTGTTTGATTGGTTGGTTTGGTTTTACCATCTTCAAGTGCTGTCCATTACTCTTAATAGCCTCTCCTTCTGGGTTTTCTAGTGGTTTTTTTTGTTTGTTTGTTTGTTTGTCTTTCCATAGTAGCATTCTTCATTCTTATTTATTCATATTAAGCTATTCCCTTTCTTTCATTCTGCCTCTATGTAACAGAAAACTTTCAGAGTAAAAGTGGAAGGTAACCCTTTCCTAAGTCTGTGTGTCTGATGCTACAACTTGGACCAAAAGAGCAATAAAAATAATTTTAACATTTTTACATCTGCAAATTATTGTGAAGATGTCATTTTTCACTCTCTAACAAAGTAATAGAGCTCTAAGAAAGCAGAGTTGCAAATTTCTAGTCCATGTTGAAAAGGTAGCACTTTTATTAAAACACTTGTAAAATTCTTTAGTACAGATGAAATATGTATATGTATTTTTTTTTTCTCACACAGATTCTGAGTAAGATTGAACCATATTAACTGGGGAGGGAAACTAACTAGAAAAGGACACCCAGCAAAATAAAACAAGCAGTCTTTGAACAATGGAAAATTTAACACTCCAAATTTAACACAGTGACATATTCGTAGGTTTGTCACACAGATTTAACACATTCAAGTAGCATTCTTCCTCTGACTTAATAAAATACTTCAGTTACGTAAATAAATAAAATGCTGTGGTTTGTCTGTTTGCCAGTTTATCTGTTTTTCATGTATAAGAAATGTAGGAAGGTTCAGTTACATCATTAACTTTCCTTTGATTTTTAAGAGCCTATTAATAACTTATTTCCTTATATAAATTTATACAGCACAATAGAAAGTTATTGGGTAATTTGTGTAGAATTAGGTCTTAAGAGGCTTAAAGTTTGCATGTGTAAATATGTATATTAGGAGACGTTACAATTGTGTCTTATTTTTCCAGAAAAAGTTGAAATGAAGAAAGAAACAACCTTCTCTTTTTCTATAAAATTGGAACGGTGCACCACAAAACAAAATTCAGAAGCTATTTTCAAAAGTATATAAACTTGCTAAATGGTAAGCAGGTCTGCTTATGCAGGATATAGCATATCCTGCATACCAAGTGACATCACCCTGACTGTGGGATATCAGATATGAACTTGAATTTTATTTGTTTAAACTACTGATGAAACCTGAGGAACGCAGGGCGAGACATATTATATAAGTAAAAATATACATACTTAAAATGTACACTCCTGAGCAGTGTATTCTTAAAGAAATGACAGCTGCAGAGAGACCTACACAAGTCTAAGTTGGAAAATAGGTGGCTTACTAGGACATTTTTATCTCTTATTACATGCTAAGTAGTCTTTTGACCTTTTTTGTTTTAGCTAAAGCATTTGTTGCAACCATTAGTTATAATCATTAAGGGTCAGATTCTCTCTCTCTCTCTCTCTCTTTTTGCATTAAGACTTTTCATGCACACACAGTTTGAGCTTCAGATTGCTAATTTATTTTCTTTCTTGCACTTGATATCTTTACACTGCAGTGTGCATCATCCATAGAATAGTTATCAAAAATCAATTAAACACTGTCTATACAACAGAGTTGCTAGATGAGAATGAAGTGATAACTAGAGAGGTAAATTGCTCCTATCCTCCCTGAAGCACAGGAAAATAATGGATAGAAACCACCAAGTCAAAGTCACTCAAAAGACATACAACCATCCTTTTACCCAATCAACATTTACTCAGCTAGCAGAATACCCTTACTATCAGAGTCATTGCATCAGAAAGAAAATTAGCATACCACGTGTGTATAAATGACTTGAGTGTAAAATGCCAATCATGTTTTTATGTTATGTACTAGAACTGAGCAACCACATTACTGGAGTTCATAGGACATACGATTTTCCTGAATGCATTGTGTGGTTCAGAAGAATAAGCAAAAAAAGCTGGAGACAGGTTCTGTGGAAAAAGCTTCCAATGAGAGAAATTAAACACTCTTTTGCTTGTCTATCCTCCAGAGCATACATTTAAAATAAACACAAATTAGAGTTTGAAGTTTTCATATTATATGTTAAATAAATAAATTTAAAAAAATTTTTTTCATTGTCTTTGTGATATCTAATGGTATGCAATTATGTAGGCCAATATTTTATGCCATAAAATACTGAATAAAAGACAGTCAGAAGAACTCAACACATATTAAAAAAAAAATAAATACAATGTGAAATAGGAAAATATCAGAATTACTAAATGGACAAGAAAATGTATTAACTTGTGGATAGTTAAAGGAAAAGCAAAAATCAGTCTTCCACTTTGTGCTACTCCTAACTAGATTTCCCCCCCCCCCCCAAAAAAAAATGTTTTATGTTGCATTAGATCATGTATTTTTGTTAAAAAGGAAAAAAAAATAAAAAAGGAAAGGAAGTACTGTACCAACAGAACTTGTTCTCTAAAATCAGTTTAACACCATAAAGACAAATGGAAATAAATTCATCAAAGAAAAGATAACTTTTCAGAAAAGTAAGCCCCAAATACCTTTACAGATGGGTAAAAAATAATATGGTGTTTATGAAAATCCTGTGAAATAATTATATTTACATGTTGCAGTTACAATGAACTAATTAAAAAAAAAACAATATAAACAATGACAATGAAACTTAATTCAAGTTTCAACTTATTTGCCAGTCTTTGCAACTGGTTTGTAAAATACACCTGCAATGTCTTCTCTTTTCCTTCTCCACAGAAAAAGTAATGCTTGACTTGACATTCTTTGGTAATTTCTAAAGGGATCAGGATTGGGTCAATTTAGATTTGTTTAGCAAGTAAAAGAGCTTGAATTCTGTCTGAAGAGATATTTCCCTTAATCAGCTTTCTGTCAAAATATAATTGCTCTTAACTTATTCACATTATTGAACCAGTAGCTTCATAAGCCTTCATTCTATCCTTCTACCTTTTTATGTCTGCTGAATTACACAAGCATTTGGGTACCCTCTTCAAAATCAGGGCAAAAAGTAATTTCTGTGTTATCATGTAAGACTGAATGATGACTTTTTTTTTTTTTTTTCTTCTCACCCATTGTGCTGATTTCCATGTGTGTATTGCCATGGTGTGATGGATTTCAGTGAAGCAGGTGAAGAAATATCTGTTACCATTAATATGACTGTGTAACAGTAGACCAAACAGCAGATGATATCTGTGAAGCTGTCAAATATCTTGGAAAGTCTGGTTCAGAAATTAAAATTGGCAAAATTAGCCGCTGTTTCCAAGTCTATATATTCATTTTCTAACTAAATTTGATGGACGATACACTCTGATATAAAGGCTACAAATACTACAACTCCAGTCTTGCTAGAATTTCATATCTGGCACCAGCATGCAGAAACAAAAGATTTGTTGACCAAAGCAATCCTAATCAGACTATGATAAATTATCATTCTTTGTTCTCTTGAAGAAAAACTGTCTGGAACTAAAATTGCTCTGGACTTTGTGCAACTTTTCTGAGCCATTCTGTCCTGATCCTGAGAACTTGTTAGAGACACTTCATGATTCATTTTAGAGCACTGAAATATGATGGTTTGGTTCAAGCTATTACAGGCATGTGTAGCCATGCTTCTACTAGCTATACTTACTAATTTTTGGCAGAGAGTAGAAATAATTTGGAAAGGAAAAAAAAAAAATCTGCATCTCTTAAAGAAGGACAAGTTAGGAATACATTTATAAGTGGAAAAATCTATTGTGACTGTAGACATTAATTATATATGTGAATGATTTGGATGAACTATAGACAAACTTAAGGACAGAATATTGAAAGACTTGCTGTGATGAACCAAACTTAGCTTTTGCAGTGACTACTGCTGCTAATAAGAAAACCAAAAAGATTTTCTTTTATAGACAGTGTTTTTCAGAATCAGAATGGAGTAGTGTGGAAGCTTTGTTCATTTAAATTCTTCAAGCTTTTTCTCCAAAAAATATTACAGTAGTTCCACACATTTACACTCCTCTTCTCATTACATGATCAAACAGAATGAAAGTTTTAACATTGAAAAATTCTAAAACTCACTCACAGACATTAGCAGGGAGCTGAGCTGGAGACAGCAACCAACACAAGAGACCAGAAGGGATGGAGACAGAAAGGTGTGTAATTGCTAACTTGTGTCCCCTCAGACCCAGGAATATAGAATCTCTTTGACCAACCTGTAAAATATCTGTTATCCCCATCATGTAGATAAGATTAAACGACTTCCAAATTTGAAAGAAAACAAAAATCATTGATACTGATAGGAAGAGAAATTGCATCTTCTGTCTCCTACATCTATGTATCTACAGATATTCCCAGTACCTTCTTTGCTTAGATGTTAGAATATTCACCTGTCATTTCTAAGGCCAAATACAAGTCGTGGTTAAAAGCCATAAATTTTATTGAGTGACTGTGAACAAAAGCCAGGCATTGTGATTATTAGATTTCAAATTTCATTATCATACAATGACAAGAAATATAAATGTCGTTTCAACCTACAAAGTGCATAAGAGGTAAATAATGTAAAATCACTTAGACTTTCACTAATGTTCAGATGAGACCTTCAGAGCTTAATAAATGCTGCTCCATCTGAATTTTAGATTGCCAATTTTTCTCCTGAACCATGTACACTTGATGATGGGAGTGACCTCTTTGCTTTGCTTGAGTTAGATTGAAAGGAACACCTTAGGCATTAATGAAGAAGGAAATTCCAACTACAACTGAGTGTATGAAAAAGAGAAGACGGATTGGACTGGATTATTTCAAGAGGTCCCTTCCAAACTCAACTATTCTATGATTCTGTAACACCAAAACCTTCTATAAAATCACCTTCCCAACAGGTACAGGATTTCTGTTTGCTGTTTAGCCATTCAATTCTAGTTGGATTCTAGGTTAGTACTTCTCTGTTTTTTTTAATTAGTAATATGGCTTTCTAAGATTTGTAGAACAAGAGGTGGGAGCAGGGGTTAAGTAGGGCAGACCACTCAGTTCTTATCAGATGTAGATATGTCCTTGAATAAAATATGTAGATATGTCCTTGAATAAAAATGCATATTGTATTTCATGTTCATTCAGCTGATTTCATTTGTCAGTGTTATTAACACTTTCCCTGCCTTATTTCATAGATCTTTAACAGCAGTATTTGTGTGATATGCTCAATACCTGCAGCCCACTAGGGGGGATTATGGCAAAGCATTGGCTTTTTATAATCATTATTATTATTATTATTATTTTCCCCTTGCATTTTCAGTTTTGATTTAGTGACAGTTGCCACACATATTATGTTAGCAAGTGCCAGAAGGCACCTTTTTCTCCATCCAGCCCAGCCCATTTTAGCCTTTTTGTTATATTAGTAAAACATAACAAAGATTGTAAGATGTACATACACCAACAATTTACAAATTCTGTGGTTTTCCCATTGTTGAATTCCGTGATGCTCTAGACCTTGAAATCTTTATTCTATCTTCATAATGCAGAGTATTTCAGGAAGACTTGGGTGTCTGTATTATGAGGTACTAAATCTAAAATGGAAGTCTTAAATAGGAGCTCAATGACCATTGCGTGCTTAACTGAAGAAAATTATTTGATTTTGATGCCTGAATTTTGATGGAAAATTTTGACATTTTTAGTACTCAAAATAAACTTTGTCTCACAAGAACATAATATTAAATAAAACTAGATAATTCTTCTTTCTATTCATATTTAATCCAAAAGAAGCCACTTGTGTTGCAAAGTGCTGTTTTGCATTTTGTCAACATGATCTTTTCATTTTTCTTTAATTATCTGCTGGCATTATCAACTACAGTTAAAATGGATCATTGTCTATATTTTTACCCCTTTTTAGTACGTGGGAGATTGATGTTAAACAGTAAATATTCTTGTATAGTGTTTTTAGTATATGTGACATTTTGCATTAGTATTAGAATATCAAATACCAATAAAAAGGTAAACTCTGCAAAGCAAGTGAAAAAGAAATTTTTATGGGGTATGAGACAGGGCAAATACTTACCACAGACTTCTCAGAAAAATCACTTTCAAGGACCTTTGCACAGATTGAGGATTCATTCTTTGTTGCAATTTACATTCTTAGGCGTATAAATGTTTTATGACCTCCCTTTACAAGCACTCACAGCCAAAAGGAGGTAATGCAAAATTGATCTGTGTATTAAAACTGCTGAGCCGAGCAGGCTGCTCAGAATTACAGTGATTGTGCATTGGTGATTCGGCTGCCCTTCGTGGAAAGATTATTTGCATAAAGACTATCAGTTAAATGTAAGTTTCCAACACAGTCTATAAGCTTTCATGTTTTTCAATATTTTGCATCTGATATATCCAGACTGGGATATAATGGGGAAACTCTGGCTTTTCTATAATGATGTTTTCCAGTTTGAAATTAGGCTCGAAGCAATACTATTACCAGGTAGAGAGTTAGATGTATCATCATAGTGACCTTTAGTTTTATTTATGTTTTTGCAAACTTTTCCACTTCCAAGCATCACAGTAGCACTCCTGTTATAAAGTTGTATAGCAGCTAAAAAATATTATAGCAGATTTCAGCCTGATTATTTTTGAACTTGGTATCATCTCATTACATAGAAAAGGATAACTGTCAACTGGAGAATAGTGTTTTTTTTTTTTGTGTGTGTTTTAACTATATCCTCCATTATTATACAGCAGAAAATTCTGATGCTTAATTTTTTTTTATTATTTTTTTTTTTTAATACCTTTCAAGTAACAGTTTATTACTTTGCAGAGAAAACAAAAAACAAAACAAAACAAAACAAAAAAAACTACAGCATATTTAATAATTGAAAAATACCTGGAGCTTTATATCAGCACTAGTAAACCCATGATCATTCACTTATTGGATTTTTCTAACCTCTAAATGCCCAATACAAAAAAAGTTACACAACTGAGTGCTTTTATTCCCTATAAGATTTTTTTTTTAAAAAACATTTTTGTGTTAGTTACAGATAATATTGTACTTGTATTACATATGTTATTATGTATAAAATAGATATTTATATATAAAGTTATTTATATATATATGCATATAATGTCGCATATTTTTATTTAGTGTCTAGGAGCAACATTAGCCTCCAAAATACTTAATTAGCATTTGTAACAGTCGTGAATTTTGCTAAATGTGTTTAATTCTAATTTTTGTGCAATGAGGACTTTAAGAAAATACCTATTTATTATTTATTATTATTATTAAAGAAAATTCTACATATAAGATCCCACATTTACTTATTTGGTTATTTATTTGTTATTATGATATATGCAGCTATATGTTCTTTTTGCAGAGTTTTGTATTATCTTATGAATCTTCCAGTCACTAAAGTCTTCACATAGAACTAGACTGGGAAGAATAAGCAAAAATGCAGCCAAAACAACAGACTTCAGGAAAATTCTTAGTTTGTGTAAGATATTGAAGGTTTATGATCTTGTCAATCACAAAGATTTTGCTGTGTTGTCAAATCAGGGTCTTGTAAAAAGGTCAACTTCACTGTGGCTACAAATCTAACTTCTCAGTTCCTGAGGGGCAGTATTATCAACTAATCTCTAATTTTCAATGAATGTACTTTTTGTAACAAACATCCCTCAAAAATTATCTTCTATGTGTATCCTTATGGAAACGAGTCCAGTTTTCAAAGGTGTGTTGCAGATTTTAAGCAAATGCAATTTGTATTTCACTGCAATTCCAGGCAAGTTTGCAGTTGGTTTGGATATGGACTCAGTGGACAAGGTCCTCAACTGCTCACTTTGTAACCCAAAATTATCAGTCTCATTATGATTTCTTTGCTCATCACCTTATAGTTTAACTTGATTGTGCAGAATGAGCCTTGTACAAAATTAGAATGGATTAGTTTTCACAAGTTTAACCACAGTCATTCTGCAGGGTTGTGTTAGGGGATGAACAAGCAAATGGTTAAGCACGGATGTAGGAACATCAGTACAGGGTGGAGGGAGAACAGCAAACAGCAGAAGTTATTTTCTCTTTATGTTTACTTTTGTTCTCTTTCACACTCTCCTCTGTAGGTTAATAGACAATGAAGAGAATGTTCTTTTCTTTCTGTTTTTAAAATAAGGTGACAAGTTTCTCTATGTAGTACATGAGCCATAAGCTGGAAAACTGAGAGATATACATTGAAAGATAAAGGCTGAAAAACTAAAAAGCTCCTAGCCTTATTAGGCCATTATTAGGCCTTATTAGGCCTTATTAAACACACTATATTGTCCAAACTAGTTGCCAGAAATTGTCACTGGTGTCTTTTCTACAGGCAAGATTTCCGAGATAAACTACCTTCCATTTTTTTCCTCATTAATTCAGCTTTGGTTTAGTCCTATCACTCAAAGATACATAGAGGCACATAGATTATTTTTTCTGAATGGGAATACCTTGGAATGGGAGTGGATTGTGTTATACAAAAATGTTTTGTTCATAATTGTAATGACTAATGACTAATGAAGGCTAATCACTAATGACTAATGAAGATATTGATTAGTTTTAAGGGACAAAGTTTCAGCTGGTAATATAAAGAGCATATTTCTAAATGGATATTTTCTTTACATCTTGATACAAATATTATGTGGAAAGAGTTTTGCAATATTGTACTCAAGTTTTGCCTATTTTCCCTGGATTTTCTTATTATCGCTGAAACTCAAACTTTGAGAAATCTCAGGTTTAAGTGCAATTTTCAAACCCTACAGAAAAAAGTACATTTTTAATTGTTACTGTAACAATTAATAATTAATAACTATTAATTGTTAGTATTAAAATTATTATTTGCCCTGTCTTTAAGGTCCTGCCTCCTTACTGAGGACCCCAGGTATATTGAATCATTTTTTTGTAGAAAAAAATTGTATTTGTAGAAAATTTTTTTTGTATTTTTGTAGAAAATTTTTTTATTTGTAGAAAAAAATATCTGAAGCTTGAATATATATATATATATATACATATATATATATACACAGATTTCTTAAACCGTGTCAGTGGCAGGTTTAAAGTGCAGCAGAAATTGAGAGGGCAGCTCTGCAGCACTTTATTTTGCTGCACTTTGAAAAGAACAATTTTTTTTTTTTATTTTAGCTGTTGAGGAGTGATTTCAGGAAAAAAGTTTTTCACGTTGGGCCAAATCCACCTTTGAACAACTTCCAGAAAAAATCTGAGAAATGCTGCAGCTGTTTGGTTAAGATTCACTATCAAGCTGCACAATATTAGTGGCAATGTGGTAACTATATAGTTTTTAATCAAAACAAACTTTCACATTTTTCTGCCCTGTGACAGCAAGACAATTTTCTTTTTCACGAATGATGATTTCAAGGCAACATATTAAGCATCTGAGGTTACTTTATGACTTATTTTTTTCCTTCATTGTCCTGTTTACACACTTTTTTTATGAGATGGAAGTGTCATTTTTATTTGGCATTATACAATAAAAATATTTCAACAGATAGGAAATCGTTTGACAGGGAAGTATTGTTTTGTAGAGAAAAAATTGCTAGTACTATATTGATTTTTACGTACTGTGATGGCTTTTTAATGTTAAAGAGAACACAAATATACATTATTCACTGAACTTTTAAAATTTTAATCCAAGAAAATCTCAGTCTTGTGAAAAAATTATGGATTGAGGGTTGATTATACCTATGTTAATGGTTTTATTTTCAAGAGCAAAACCTACTGGTGTATTTGGATTGTCTTATGTTGATTATAAATGTTAGAGTTTGCATTCTCAAGACATGTATCCTGAAAACTTTGCTTGTTGTTCAGGAACAGACATTTTGACTATTTTAGGAAAAAAAAAAATATATATATATATATATTCTTATAAATGTTGTATCAGATGGAAGAGGAAAGAAAACAATGGATGATTTAAAGTATTTATTAAAACCAACAATTCTTGTTTTAGTATATTGAAAAACAATGAGCAAAAAAGAAACTAGGAATTTATCATGTAGTTATTGATCACAAAAAAGTGGTGGCAGGATGTGAGTATTTCTCTTAGTAAGCAGCATGCTTATAGAAGGAATATTTTCGCCTCGCCTCACCTCGCCTCGCCTCCCCTCCCCACCCCTCCCCTCCCCTCCCTTTCTGTCTTCCAGTGAACATTAGCCTTATATTAAGGAGATAATAACTACTGAAAAGGTTATGCATTTATTCTCTTTCTATTAGCTTTAAGTAGAAAGCAATTTATCAAAAAGGGGGGGAAAATGAACCCAAAAAACCCCACACCTCAATTCGTGTAGAAAATATGGCAGTAGAATTCTTTGATCATGTTTGCTTTGAAGAAAAAATCTCTATATCCATGTGGTGAAGGGTGGTATAAACATTTAAATGTGCTGTTCCCAAGGAGTTTGACTCAAAGTTAGCTCAATGATCTGCTCAGGTTTTTTTAGATTTAATTTAGATGGATATCCATTGCTACTTTTTTGTCTGAGAAGTCATTGTACTTGAACATGTGAGAGGCATATTTATTTTTTGGACATTGGGCTTTTCTCTTTGTTTGGTTCCCCCAGTCCCCTAAGTTTCTGCATTCTATAGAGAAGGCAAGATGAATATTTTATGAAACCTGCCAGGGAGATTATCCGTCATTTGTGTTCTCATGTTTTACCGCCTGCTTAGCTGGACTTAGGTGAAACAAACTTAAGATAGATTGGATCTGGAAGTTCTTCCTTTCTTGGTGTAACTAGGATAAGGAAAAAAGGGTTACATCTAGAAGGACTGAAACATCACATCAGACTGAAAATCTCCTTTATGCCATTTAACTACATTCTTAACTAAATTAATTTGTTCCATGCAAACTGCAAGTTACTTTTCTTTTAATTTCAGCATATTTTCCCTCATATGTTTTCGGTAAGCTGTATAGAACATAAAATGATACAGAAAACAAAAAACAACAAACAAAAAAACAAACAAATTAAAACAAACCTGATTTCCCATGCTGAAATCATACATCAGTGTATTCTGCATACAAGGATTAATAATTTATTTAATTAGCGTTTGACTCTAAGTATGATGAAAATGTCTTTTTCAGAAAGTTGTGCAAGTAGGAAGCAAGGATGCAAACAATTCCATTACTGATTTTAAGCATTAACAAAAAATTAAATGTCAGTGAAATTTTACTGCCAATGCTCATTTTTCTAAAAATTTCCGCTAAAGATTCAAAACTCATTATCACTCATTGTCTTCTGTATGAAGTCTTTTCTGCTGTAAATCAAAGCATTAGAAACTGTTTTGAAGAACAAATTCATTCCACGAGGAGTTATCTGAAGTTCCCATCAGTATACCTACAAATAAAAGACTTCCTTTTTCTAATAACTTTGTGGAGTTTTGGTCTCCACACAGGCATATAAAATGCCTAAAGCTATTAAGAATAGACTTATTACTGGCCTAAACCAAAATAATTTTATCCGCTTTTATTCCATAAATGTCAAAATGGAAGCCCATTCTAATACATTAAAATTGATTTTAGGGTACCTGTTCAGCTACCTATATTCAAGTCCATGTGTAGACCAGGGAGTTTTTAAATTAAAGGAAATAAACAAACAAAAAATCCTATTCTCTGGAGAGTAAATTGTGCACACTGATTTTGAAATGTTTAATCTATTTAGCAAATATTCAAATACTGTGCATTTGAAGTCTTTTCTGAAATTGTCTGTTGACCATTCGGCAAGTTAAACTCCCTCTGAGACTTTGTGTCTACATCTTGCAAGTTCTGAAACCACTTTGTTTAAAAAAGTAATCTGGCTCCTTATGTCAGCTAAAAATAATTTTAAAAGGCTTACTCTAATTTTTCCTGTGCAAATGGTAATAACTGTTATGGATTGAGTTCCATAAGTTATAAAGTAAATAAAGCAATAACAAAGTATTTTGAGGAGTAATTATTAGATCTTTAGCACCTCAGTCCTCAAAACAAGGATCAAGTTGTCTTTTATTTATTTTATAAATATCTACTGCTATGTGAAATGTGTTTGTCAGCTTGCAAAATGGCATGAAGGGGGCCAGCATTGAAGTCGCTGTGCAGAGGTGCAAGACATAATTTTAAGCTGATTTGCTGTTGTGTTAAATCACATTCAAACTGGTATTGGTGATTTCAGTTTTCTTTGTTCTTGATAGCTTGTTGATGTCAGCTTGCTAATATTTTAAACTCCTTTGTGCCAACACAACAGTAACCAAGCACAGGAGACTTAGAACTCTACCAATAAATCTCCAAAGTCTACATCAAGCTTCTGATAAAGGATGTAGCCAGCAAGATTGTTTTACACTTTTGTTTTCATATGACTAAAAGAAACATTGACCTTTTATTACGTTTTTATGCTTGTTAATGGTAAAATCACTATAAGTAGTTGAATAATGACCATCTGGAGGGGAAAGAGAATTGCTTGTGCTTCTTTATGAAGGGGAAAAGGAAGTGGTTTCTCTAAATTACAGTTCTTTCTCTGAATATGTTTTTATTTTAGGTAAGACAACCAAATTTGGAGAGGTTACAGATGACTGGAGACTTGCTAATGTGATGTCCATCTATATGAAGGGTTGTGAGGAAGATCTAGGGAACTATAGGCCTACCAGTCTGACCTCAACACCAGAGAAGGTTATGGAACAAATCATCTTGTGTGCAATCACACAGCACGTGCAAGACAACACGGGATCAGGCCCAGTCAGCATGGGCTCATGAAAGGCAAATCCTGCCTGACCAACCTCACCTCCTTCTATGACCAGGTGATTCGACTGGTGGATGAGGAAAAGCCTGTTGACGTAGTCTACCTAAACTTCAGCAGAGCCTTTGACAAGGTCTCCCACAGTATTCTCCTGCAGAAGCTGGCAGCCCATGGCTTGCACAGGTATACTCTTTGCTGGGTTAAAAACAGTCTGAATGGCCAGGCCCAGAGAATAGTGGTGAATGAAGTGAAATCCAGCTGGCAACTGGTCACCAGTGGTGTTCCCCAGGGGTTGGAGCCCATCCTCTTTAATATCTTTATTGATGATTTGGATGAGGAAAATGAGTGCACCCTCAGTAAGTTTGCAAACACCAAGTTGGAGGTGAGTGTTGATCTGCCAGAGGGTAAAAAGGCCCTGCAAAGGGACCTGGACAGGTTGGATTGATGATCAGAGGCCAATGGGATGAGGTTCAACATGGCTAAGTGTCGTATCCTGCACTTTGGTCAAAACAGCATGCAGTGTTACAGGCTTGGGGCAGACTGGCTGGGAAGCTGTGCAGAAGAAAAGGATCTGGGGGTTTTGGTAGATGCTTGCCTGAACATGAACTGGCAGTGTGCCCAGGTGGCCAAGAAGGCCAATAGCATCCTGGCTTGTATCAGGAATAGTGTAACCAGCAGGACCAGGGAGGTGATCATCCCCTTGTACTCTGCTGTGGTGAGTCTGCACCTTGAGTACTGTGTTCAGCTTTGGGCTCCTCACTACAAGAAGGACATTGAGGCCCTGGAACCTGTCCAGAGAAGTGCTGTGAAGTTGGTGAAGGGTCTGAACACAAGTCTTATGAGGAGTTGCGGGGTTGTTTAGTTTGGAGAAGAGGAGGCTCAGGGAGACCTTTCTGCTCTCTACAACTACCTGAAAGGAAGGTGTGGGGAACTGGGGGTCAGCCTCTTCTCACAGATAACTAGCGACAGGACAAGAGGGAATGGCTTCAAGTTGTACTAGGGAAAGTTCAGGTTGGGAATTAGGAGAAATTTCTTCTCAGAAAGAGTAGTCAGGCATTGGAACGGATTGCCAGGTTGGACGGTGGAGTCACCGTCCCTGCAGGTGTATAAGGAAAGGTTGGACCTGGTACTTAGAGACGTGGTTTACTGGGTGACATCGGTAGTAGTGTGATGGTTAGACCAGATAAAGGTTTTTTCCAACCTTAATGATTTTACGATTTTATGACTCTAGGAAATTCAGCTAGAAAAATCTATGATTGTCTGGAACAGTCTAGCTGGCAACATCACAGGTAACAAGAATCAGTAACAACAGTTTGAACCAATGGAATTTGAGAGGGTGTTTTACTAGTACTTACTGATTTATTTATTTCATTTCACTTCATTTATTTTATTTTTATTTTACTTATTTTACTTATTTTCTTTTATTTCTTTTATTTCTTTCCATTTCATTTCATTATTTGTTTTGTTTAGTTTTGTTTTCCTCTGTTATCACTTTATTCTAACAACCGAGAAGCAAAAAAAAAATAATAAAAAAAAATCACAGAATCATCGAGGTTGGAAGAGACCTCCAAGATCACCTAGTCCAACCTCTGACCTAACACTAACAAGCCCTCCACTAAACCACATCACTAAGCTCTACATCTAAACATCTTTTAAAGACCTCCAGGGATGGTGACTCAACCACTTCCCTGGGCAGCTCACTCCAATGCCTAACAACCCTTTCAGTAAAGAAGTTCTTCCTAATATCCAACCTAAACCGCCCCTGGTGCAACTTTAGCCCATTCCCCCTCGTCCTGTCACCAGGTATGTGGGAGAATAGACCAACCCTACCTTGCTACAGCCTCCTTTAAGGTACCTGTAGAGTGCAATAAGGTCGCCCCTGAGCCTCTTTTCCAGACTGAACAATCCCAGCTCCCTCAGCCACTCCTCATAAGACTTGTTCTCCAGACCCCTCACCAGCTTCGTTGCCCTTCTCTGGACTCTCTCGAGCACCTCCATGTCCTTCTTGTAGCGAGGGGCCCAAAGCTGAACACAGTACTCAAGGTGCGGCCTTACCAGAGACACAGGGGGACAATCACTTCCCTAGCCCTGCTGGCCACACTGCTTCTTATACAAGCCAGGATGCTGTTGGCCTTCTTGGCCACCTGAGCACACTGCTGGCTCATATTCAGCTGCCTATCAACAAATACCCCCAGGTCCTTCTCTGCCAGGCAGCTTTCTAACCACTCATCTCCCAGCCTGTAGCGCTGCTTGGGGTTGTTGTGCCACAGGTGCAGGACCTGGCACTTGGCCTTGTTGAACTTCATAGCTGGCCTCAGCCCATTGGTCCAGCCTATCCAGATCCTTCTGCAGAACCTTACTACCATCGAGCAGATTGACACATGTACCTAACTTGATGTTGTCTGCAAACTTACCAAGGGTGCACTTGATCCCCTCATCCAGATCATCCATAAAGATATTAAAGAGAACTGGCCCCAGCACTGAGCCCTGGGGGACTCCACTTGTGACCAGCTTCCATCTGGATTTAACTCCATTCACCACAACTCTTTGGGCCCAACTACCCAGCCAGTTTCTAACCCAACAAAGCATATGCCAGTCCAAGCCATGAGTAGCCAGTTTCTTGAGGAGAATGTTGTGGGAAACAGTGTCAAAAGCCTTACTGAAGGCAAGGTAGACCACATACACAGCCTTTCCCTCATCCACCAAGTGCATCACTTTGTCATAGAAGGAGATCAGGTTCGTCAAGCAGGACCTGCCTTTCATAAACCCATGCTGACTGGGCCTGATTGCCTGGTTCCCCTGCAAGTGCCACGTGATGACACAAGATAATCTGCTCCATGAGCTTCCCTGGCACTGAGGTCAAACTAACAGGCCTATAGTTTCCCAGGTCAACCTTCCGGCCCTTCTTGTAGATGGGTGTCATATTTGCTAGCCGCCAGTTGACTGGGACCTCCCCTGATAGCCAGGACTGATGATAAATGATGGAAAGCGGCTTGGCCAGCTCTTCCGCCAGTTCTCGCAGTACCCTTGGGTGGATCATATCCGGCCCCATCAACTTGCATACATCTAAGTGCTGTATCAGGTCGCCAACCATTTCCTCGTGGATTGTGAGGGCCACAATCTGCTCTCCATCCCCCTCCACCAGCTCAGGGTAATGGGTATCTAGAGAACAACTGGTCTTGTCGCTAAAGACCAAGGCAAAGAAGGCATTAAGCACCTCAGCCTTTTCCTCATCTCTCGTCACTAAGTTTCCGCATCCAGTAAAGGATGGAGATTCTCCTTAGTCCTCCTTTTCGTGTTAATGTATTTGTAAAAACATTTTTTCTTATCTTTAACAGCAGCAGCCAGATTGAGCTCCAGATGAGCTTTGGTCTTTCTAATTTTGTCCCTACACAACCTTACAACATTCTTACAATCCTTCTGAGTGGCCTGCCCTCTTTTCCAAAGATCATAAACCCTCTTTTTTTTCCTAAGCTCTAGGCACAGCTCTCTGTTCAGCCAGGCTGGTCTTCTTCCACGCCGGCTCGTCTTTGGGCACGTGGGGACAGACCACTCCTGAGCCATTAAGATTTCCTTCTTGAGGAGTGCCCAGCCTTCCTGGACTCCTCTGCCCTTTGGAACTGCCTCCCAAGGGACTCTGCCAACCAGTGTCCTGAACAGCTCAAAGTCAGCCCTCCGGAAGTCTAAGACAGCAGTTTTACTGGTCCCCCTCCTGACTTCACCAAGAAAAGAGAACTCTGCCCAAGACAGCTCCTGACCACCACATCTCCCACCAGTCCTTCTCTGTGAACAGAAGGTCCAGCGGGGTACCTCCCCTGGTAGGCTCACTAACCAGCTGCGTCAGGAAACTATCTTCCACGCTCTCCAGAAACCTCCTAGACTGCTTCCTCTGACCTGTATTGCATGTCCAGGATATGTCCGGGAGGTTGAAGTCCCCCACAAAGACAAGAGCTGATGCGTTGTGAGCTCACAACTTTTGCCAGCTGCCTGTAGAATTCCTCATCCGTCTCCTCATCCTGATTTTGTGGTCTGTAACAGACCCCCACCAGGATGCTTGCCTTGTTGGCCTTCCTGCTGATCCTAACCCATAGGGACTCAACCTTATAATTCCCAGTCTCAGCCTTGAGTTCCACAACATCAAAACACTCTCTAATATAGAGAGCCACACCACCACCCCTTATGTGCTGCCTGTCCCTTCTGAAGAGCCTATAGCCAGTCATTGCAGCACTCCAGTCATGGGAGTGGTCATAGCTAGCCTGCTGCACGATAGCTTCCAGCTCCTCCTGTTTGTTGCCCATGCTGCATGCATTAGTGTAGATGCACTTCAGCTGAGCCATTGCCTGCTCCCCCCAGCCCTGACACTGTTCCCCCTGGCACACCTCTAACAAGCCTTATTCCCTCCCCCTCCCCATCCCCCTTCCTACCTAGTTTAAAGCCCTCTCAATGGGCTCTGGCAGTTTCTGTGCTAGTGTCTGTTTTCCCCTTTGAGACAGGTGGGACCCATCTTCAGTTAGCAGGCCGGGTGCCGGGTGAAGTGCCCCGTGGTCAAAAAAAAAACAAAATTTCTTCACCAGTCTTCTAAAAGGGGCAAGAAAGAGGACCCAGGAAACTACAGGTTAGTCAGCCTCATCTCTATCCGTGGAAAGATGATGGAACAGCTCATCCTGGAGGTCATATCGAAGCATGTGGAGGATAAGAAGGTGATCAGGAGTAGCCATCATGGATTCAGCAAGGGGAAATTGTGCTTAACCAATCTGATAGCCTTCTATGATGGGATGACTAGCTGGCTAGATGAGGGAAGAGTGGTGGATGTGGTCTACCTTGACTTCAGTAAGGCTTTTTACACTGTCTCCCATAACATCGCCATAGGCAAGCTCAGGAAGTGGAGGCTAGATGAATGGACAGTGAGGTGGACTGGTAATTGGCTGGACAGGAGAGCTCAGAGGGTTGTGCTCATTGGTGCAGTCTTTTTGGAGGCTGTTGTGGTTTAGCCCGGCTGGCAGCCAAACACCACACAGCCGTTCGCTCACCCTCCCCCCTCCCTCTCCGGGATGGGGGAGAGAAACGGGAAAGTGAAGCCTGTGAGTTGAGATAAAGACAGTTTATTAAGACAGGGAAAAGAATAACAATAATAATAATAATAATAATAATAATAGTAGTAGTATTAATAATAATAATGTGTACGAAATAAGTGATGCACAATGCAATTGCTCACCACCCATTGACCGATGCCCAGCCTATCCCCGAGCAGCCACCCACCCCCACCCCGGCTAGCCACCCCTATATATTGTTCAGCATGACATCAGATGGTATGGAATACCCCTTTGGCCAGTTTGGGCCAGCTGTCCTGGGTCTGTCCCCTCCCAGCTCCTGCTGCATCCCTAGCCTGCTCGCTAGCAGGACAGAGCGAGAAGCTGAAAAGTCCTTGGCTTGGTGTAAGCACTGCTCTACAACAATTAAAACATCAGCATGTTATCAGCGCTCTTCTCATTCTAATCCAAAACATAGCACCCTACCAGCTACTAGGAGGAAAATTAACTCTGTCCTACCTGAAACCAGGACAGAGGCCTGTAGCTAGCGGTGTCCCCCAGGGGTCAGTACTGGGTCCAGTCTTGTTCAATTTATAAATGACCTGGACTATGAAACAGAGATTACCCTCAGAAAGCTTGCTGATGATCCAGAACTGGGAGGAATGGCTGATATCCTGGAGGGCTGTGCTTCTATTCAGAGTGAACTTGATAGGCTGGAGGAATGGGTTTCATCAAGGGCAAGTGCAGGATCCTGCACCTAGGGAGGAATAACCCCAAGCACCAGTATGGACTGGGGGCTGACCTGCTGGAGAGCAGCTCTGCAGAGAGGGACCTGGGAGTCCTGGTAGACAGCAGGCTGACCATGAGTCAGCAATGGGCCCTTGTGGCCAAGAAAGCCAATGGTATCCTGGGCTGCGTTCAGAAGAGTGTTCCCAGCAGGTCAAGGGAGGTGATCGTCCCCACCTACTCAGCCCCAGTGAGGCCCCACCTGGACAATTGTTTCCAGCTCTGGGTTCCCCAGTACAAGAGGGACATGGAACTAAGGGAGCAAGTCCATTGGAAGGCTACTCAGATGATTAGGGGACTGGAGCACCTGGACAAGCTGAGGGAGCTGGGCCTGTTTAGCTTGGAAAAAAGAAAACTGAAGGGAGATCTCATCAATGCATATAAACATCTGAAGGGAAGGTGCCAAGAGGATGGAACCAGATTATTTTCCATTGTGCCCGGTGACAGGATGGGAGGCAATGGGCACAAACTGAAGCACAGGAAGTTCCATAAGAATATGAGGGGACATTTTTTTACTGTGAGGCTGATAGAGCACTTGAACAGGTTGCCCAGAGAGGTTGTGGAGTCTCCTTCTCTGGAGATACTCAAAACCTGTCTGGATGCCATCCTGCACAATGTGTTCTAGATGATTTTGCTCACAAGGGGGGTTAGACTAGATGATCTTCAGAGGTCCCTTCCAATTTCAACTATTCTGTGATTATGTGAAAAGGGCTTTTATGGAAGGCCAAAACTGTGTTAGTGAACAACATAGCTTATAGCTCCTAAGTCCTTTGAGGAGGTCACTGGTGAAAGCAGGCTAACAGATATGTTTTCTGGGGTTTCACAGTAGGCTTTGTCTCATCTATTTGTGAATTACTATGAAAAAAGAAATGTTGGGCAAGATGGACTCAATTTCATTTTCTTCTTTCTCCCACTCTCAGCTGCACATTTCCACCCTCTCTCTTTAGTTTTACAGTTTATTGAACCACAGTTCTAGCACCATAATTTCACTAATCTCATCTAAACTACATTATACATATATATATTTCTGCACCTTACTTTTCAGCAACTCCTTGCCTTATGGTTGGTATAGCTGTTTTGAAGGAAGTGTCAGGAGCATATGGCTGGAAGGAAGGGAAGGGAAGATGGAATACTGTGAAACTCATCCTTGAATATTTTTCAAAATTTAACAGAACAAAGAAAACATATTCTGTTTTTTTGCCTTTTTTTTTTTTTTTTTTTCCTTCAGTTCTCCCAAAATAAAAAAGGAGTGAAAATGCAAAACTTTTCCATAGTAAACCAAAGCAATGCAGGCTGTTTCTAAAGATGAGCAAGATCACAAATACACTTTATAATTCCTAATCCAGTTGTGACCTGTATTATCAACTAACTTTTTCTTCTCCCATTTGTTTTTTTTTGCTGCATATATATAAAACAAACAAACAAACAAACAAACAAAAACACATCACTGAGAAGTAGAGATTCTTACTATTTTTTTCCCTGCTGATGAACTATTTTCTCACTATCGTTTTCCCTGTTGGTGAACTATTTAAATTTTTTTTTTTTTTTTTGAAGAGAGACTGAAGAGCTCGTAGAGACTTTTTTGAGAGCACAGGGGTTCATTTGTTGTGTAGCACACATACATATGCACAATATAAAGTTACAAGGTGGAGCTGAAGACAAAAGGTCAACCAGACACTGAGGGAATAGATTGTACCAAAAAAAAAAAAAACAAAAAACATGTATGTAGCATCTGTAATTTGAAGACCAACTGAGACTTTTTTAAAATGTGGTTTCTTTTGATTTTCAATATTATTTCTTTTTCTGGAGTCAGTGGATTCTAGACCAAAAAGAATCCAAGAAGAATGCTTGAAATGAGTCTATTGGTAAACTAACTTTAAAAGTTTATTACTCTTATTACTATATTCACCAGAAAAAAAGGCCCCAAAAAATTGGAACCTTGCGATCTGCAGAATTTTTTTTATAATTTCTTGACTCATGTGGTGCAGTTAACAAAATTCTCATGGCTGTAGTTCAACAATAGCTAAAGATTATGACAGTTCCTGGTAGACGATTCAAAATACTTCAGCCATGTGTTTTAGAGTGCTGAACTGTTAGAAGTTATTCCTATGGGCTGAAAACTTTATTGGTGGGTCTTCTCTGTATCAACACAATATCTTCAGGATTCCCTATTGTGTTTCCATGTCAGCTGGGTAAATATTATCTGTCTATCTACTACTGGCATGAAGTTATTTAGAAGGATAAAACCAATACAGACTGAATTTAATTAACTGCATCTTAACCTGTCTGAGAAAAGGTGAGTTTGTCTCAAGCTAGATCCAGACAAATATGGTGATCTGGTAGTTCATGAATGAGGTGTGAGTGTTGTTGCTTTTATGTTGTATTGCTTTTACTTTTCTTATTCTGTTCCCTGTCCCACTGTTTATTCTTGATGTATAATATCTAGTAACGCCACTGTCAATTGTCTATACCATCCAGTATAACTAACATCTTTGTTAAATAAAATCCCACCACTTGAGATAACAAAGTATAAAATATCTAAGTATCTAAAGTATTTATCAAAATTAGTACATTTGCATTGTTTTTGGCCTTTGCTGTGATGGTCATAAATAACATCAGACTTCTAAAGAGGTTTTATTATTCTTTCACTCTCCTTTTACCCTTCTCTCAGTAAGATTTCTGGAAAATCCCAATAAAGTGAACTTGTTTTCATATTTTAAAGATAAATTAATATTGACTTCCTTAAATATTAATATTTTTGCAAAATAATAACAGTAACACATTTAATTATATTTTCAATAATAAAATATTTTATAATATATGATGTAAGGTGTATTTTATAATTATATTAATTATGTAACTTGTCATCATAATGAAATACCCTAATATTAACAATTCATCTTTTAATAGTAAATTCAAATTTCAAAGATATATGAGTTTATAATGTCTAAAATAGAAAACATGCATAAAAATATGTTTTATGTATACTTATTCCCAGTATTATATTCAGCTGTTTAGGTATTGTCAGATGCAACTGCTGAGATGTAGCTAAGACAACTGTTGCTGAGATGGTTGTTTTTACTACTTTTAGAATGATGGAGATGGCAGAATATATCCTCTGTTATAATAACAAAGCTTCAGGTATGTCTGCGAAAAGTTTAACTGTTACAAATGAATTGTTTGGAACACAGTTGGGTGGAGTGTGATTGTTAATTTTGAGGACCAGATCCTAGCAACCTCGTTTAAGTTAAGAACAGCTGTACATAAGGAACTATCAAAACCAATCTGATTGTGCCTTAAAAAAGTTGCTGCTCAGGTTAGGTAAAGGGGATACAACCCAACTTTTAAAACAGACAGATAAGCAAGAACTCTATTTGGTACACTGGAAGAGAGGAGCAGTGTACATGTGCTAAAAGCAGGTAGGAGATGTCTGTCTGTGCATTTGTTTTCTTGCTACATTTTGTGTAACATATATTGCATAAATGTATTCTTTTAACAGCAAAATATATTCGTCCTTTCTAGTGAAATCTATTATCACTATTAATATTTTAATCAGGTCCGTATATCTTCTGAAAGACTAGATATCAGCTATTCTTTATCCAACCATTGCTTACTCAGCACTAAGTTATTTGGGTTTGAATGAAGACCATAAGTCAGACCCTTGTGGTAATTATGGCTATTTGATCAATGATCATGACATCTTTTAAATTTTACGCATTGTAGGAAAGAGGAAAAATACTTTCAAGATTTGTTGTTTATGGAATTAAAGAATTAAAAATGAATCTGACTGAGAATCACATAACTGCAGTGTGGAATTCTCAGTTATCCTTTCACCTACTAAAGAGCAATAGTTCTCCCTGACCTGTTCCCCTCCCATGCTGAGAAACTAGATTTAGTGTTTTGATAGTGCCTTGAGATGACAGTAAATCTTGACAAGAATATCCAAACATAACTATTCAGTTAATAGGCTCAAAAGCCAGGCAGCCTTTGGAGGAAAATACATTACTATTCACATGGTTAACAGAAATAAATTTGCCTTTCAATAAATATTTGTATGCTTCAAAAAAAAAAAAAAAAAAAAAAAAAAAAAAGATGTACATATGTCATGAACTGGCCATGGAAAAAATTGTATGGTAGCCATTTTCAAGTTATCTAGGCTGCCATTGACACAAAATATGGCATTAGGTGAAACCCCACTAACTCAAGATCAGTCTGAAGACCTATGGCTCACCCATGAATCAGTTCTACATCCCTTACACATTTTTTTTTCTCTTCTTTTCTTTGATGTCTAGAGCAGTGATTTCCTAAACGGATTGCTACTGCAAGAGGGATAAAGATGATTTTTGTCAGATTGATTGCTCACGTTGATCCCCAGAGGCTGGAGGAGTTTTGGGATAACTGAGTTGTTCTGTCTGAAAAGGTGACAGAACAACTCAGTCATGGCAGAGCCATAATTCTCATTACTTTTTTTTTTTTTTGTCTGTTTTCTATTAATTTCTTTTCTATTAATTCTATTCTTGTTCTATTAATTTCTTTTTAAGTGCTTGTTAATTTGTGTTTTTATCCATGCAAACTGTTGAGTAATGCAAAAGACAGCTAAATAAATAAATAAATATGTTTACTGACTTCTACGGACAAGAAAGTACATATCTACCTCAATATACACAGCTGTGTGTTCTGTACTAGGAGTAATAATGCCAATAGAAAAGAAGGTACTTTGTTTAAAATTTATAGAAATATTATTTAATGAAAAAATAGTCTTTCAGTATTCCTTCCATACTATACGTGTATATTGCTAAATATACTACCTGAAAATTATCTTCCGCTTTACAGTTTTTTTGCTAGCACCAAAACTTTTCAAAAAAAGTTTAAGAAGAAAAATGAAGTGATCACTTCTACTTTCTAGCCCTTCCTGAATCCCAGAGTGAATAACTCAATAGAATTTTGAGTTAGTATTTTCCTTTTCTTAAGTTTGATTCAGCCATCCATTCTTTGTTTGTTTTTATTAATATTCTACAGGTTAAGTTTCCACGTGTAAATATTTTACATGACGTTCCTGTACAGGGACTGTTAATTTTCAAGAATGCAGTGATTAACAGTGAATTGTCAGAAAGAATTTGTTCCCAAATGTATTAAAATTAATGAAAAAATTTCCATCTATTTCAAACTTTTATTTTTGACAGTAAAGTAACTACAAGTAACACAAAAATTTCACCCTAAATTCAGGAGACAACAATTATACCCAAAGTTACAATCAAAATTTATGAACACAATTCATAATGCTTACCACCCTTACTAAATTACTAAGGGAAAGATCAAAAGAAGAATGATTACTGCTGTTGAGTGTCCACAATTCTCCTTGCAGAACCATAATATGACTCTTTTAAAAAAGGAATCAACTCCATCTGAAATATCTTTACTGAGTAGGGATGTTGACTATGGTCAGCAATTCTTAAAGAGCTGATTGTTATTATCTGCTATATAACAGCAGGTTAACATTGAAAGAAATCAAATACTCCAGCAGATTAGGTAGTTTAAGATGGACAAGTTGTAGAAGGTAACATGAAACAGTAGAAGTAATAAAACTGTCGAATTTAGTTTACCATATCTTAGTTTTTTTTTTTTTTTTGTAGAGGAACATCTCATTTTAAAAATGTATTTTTTTCTCCCCTATTTCTATAAACTTGGATGTGACTAATGAATGAGAAGGTATAGTAGTTCACGCAGCTTGGAGTTGTATTATCTAGCATGTTCATGGACAGACAGGTAGGATGAGCTTAGATGAATAGTTAATTTTCTTCTGGACTTGGTATTTAATGTCAAATTAAAGATTTAAAAAGCCCTTACAAACACTAATTTACTCACATAACTAATGTGATAATAGAAATGGCTTTGCACCCCATGAACTAATTGGACTTTGATACACTAAGTAAACTGGAAATCCAAGGTCACTCAAGAATAGATTGTTTGTACTGAGTGTGAACCATCTTCTATCTCTGTTTCTATGCCTGCAGAAGACATAAACAGACTTACAAGCCTGTCTAAATTTATACATAATTTTTTTCTCTTTTTCACCATCCTGTTTTAAGATTGCAAATATCAGCAAATCCCACCTCCATAATTTAGAAGTATTAGGATTGCTGCCAGCCTCCATGTATCCTGGCTGCAAATCAAAAGAAAATTTTGAAAGAAACTGAAGTATCTGGCTGATCTTTATACATATAAGACGTTCTGAGCCAAGTTGGATTATTCTGCTATCTAGATTGTGTTAAGGGATTCACATAACTCTGAGGTCTTTTATTCTGATTTACAGTTAATATTGTTCTTGTTATTATTTGATACTACAAGATATTGCACAAGAGAAGTGTAACAAATCTTTCATGAGTTACAGCTATGTTTCAAACACAAGTGTGTTCACTAGTGAACAGAAGATAAAAAAAAGTGTGTGGGGAAGAGCAGATATGGGAATAACCTCTTTTCTCTCCCTCTTTCTCACTCTATTAAACAAACTACATGATTTACTTAACTAGTTTGCTAAGGTACAAATTCATAAAAATGAAAAACAATATTTTATTTTATTTTATTTTATTTTATTTATTTTCTGCTGTGGAGGCAATAGTCAGTATGGTTACTGCTTCTTCATCTACAAGCTTACTGGTAACCTTCCCAACACTGATCATCTACAAGCTTACTGGTAACCTTCCCACCACTGATCATCTACTATTGCTGGTGTAACAAATATTTTGGAATAGTGGGATGAGTGGGATGGTGACTGAAAAAAATGAAAAGTTGGCATTATACTATTCCTGTACAGGACTGGACTGATTCTGAATGATATTAGTGCCAAACACTAAGTCAATCTGCCTGTAAAAAACTTTTTTTTTTTTTTTGAGGGGGGTTGGGGGTAGTATAAACACCACTACAGGAAAAAAATGTATTAAAGCTTTATATTTTCACCATATTTCTTCATTCTTTTAAACAACATCAGAATCTTCTTGCTAGTTTGAAGAGTTTTGATGTAAGATGGGAACTTTATTCATATACCATGGCTCTTTCATTTGAAGGGCTGTATGTACAGCATTCTGGATGTATCCTTTTGGAATATATTTCCTCCACACAAAAGACCTGTGCCTCTTTGCAAACTACATTTTGTTGATCCAGTTTCCTCATTAGGGGAACAGGAACATGATGAAGTAGCAGGGTTTTATCAAGTTCAGAAATAACTTGAGGAAGAACAGTTTTAAGAAAATACTTTGTTGTTTACAATAAGAGAGGTTCTGTCCCATTTACCAATCTCTTTCCAAGGTTGTTCACAATTTTCAGATTAAGCATATCTGGTGTAGCTAAAGTTTATTAAGCACTAGAAGAAAGAGAATCTATTTGTGATTGTAAGTCATTGTCACATAAAGTCTAAATCTATAAATATATAAAATATATATATATATATATATATATATAAAAATAAATGTCACATAAAGCCCACATAAGTCTAAAAATAGATTTAATTTTCTTTTGCATTTTCATTGTGCATGTCCTTTTACTCAAAAGCACATTGCATATCCTAAGGAAAAAATCACTGTTTTAGAAACATCCAGCCACAGCACATAATCCTACCATATTACAGCTTTCTAAGTGTTTGTACTGAACTGATACAAAATGGACAGTACAGAGGTGATGATACCTTTCATTAAAGTGAAACCTTAAAAGCTGATGAGCCCACATCTTCTCACTTCTGAGGCTGACTGCCAGCAGGACTCTCTGCATGAGCATGTGTGATGTGCATTTTACTGCCAAACATTTTCCCTTCTCTCTCCCTCTCAAGAGCCTTTGTTTTCAGATTTGTTCTCTTTTAAGTTTGATTGACAGGAAGGTTTTGGAAAGGACTGGAATCTTATTTTGGAAGGGATTGAAATCTTATCTAGACTTGTTTTTTTTTTTTTTTTTTTAAACCCTTTTCAGAATCCGAAGGCCTTGAGACAAACTGTCACTAGATACATGTCCCCACAGCTACTGCCACAGTGACAGATTACAGCCTTGGTTTATTGTGGGTTTTTGAGTTCAGGAGGGTAAACAGGGTCATAAAGAGGATACCAAAGGATATAACTTGGGCAGCGTTCATATCTGTGTGCTGGAAAGTAAGAGCAACCTCCAAAACTGACAGGGTTAACACAGAGGTAGAGTGATATAGATGCAGACTTAAATTGATGAGGCACGTGTGTAAACTGATAAAGGAAGTTTGATGCACCATACCATTGAAATTTATCTAAATTCAATATTGTTAAACATTCTTAAAGACCAGATGAATTATACATGAAATATATGGATTATTTGTCGCAGGCAAACAATGGTGACATTTCTGTCTGTCACTTAGTATGACAAGGTTAGCATGTTTTATTCAAAACTTCTAAACAGTAAATGATTTATGTGTAATACTCTTTCTTCGGACTGTCAGGGCAAGCAGAAAACAACACATTTATTCCATGACAGTCAGATTTTTTATTAAATAAATAGACAAGTGACAAAACAGGATTATTTCCAACATCTGCAAAATCTGAAGTTTTCTGCTCATCTTAAGGCCAAGAAAATAAATATTTTAAAAAGGTGAAGGAACAAGAACCAAAACAACAACTCCCTCTCCCTGTAATATTGAATAATGAGCAAACAAAACAAGATACTTAGCTAACAGAGTAAGTGGTTTTATATATAATCAATAAAAAGTATCTGCTGGAACATCAAATGAAAAAAATGCAATATGATAAGAATTTTCTTCTATATATGAAATTTAAAAATGGAGAGAAAATCCTGTTCCCTTGGTCATATATTGTGGCCTAATTAAGTATATAATTTTGGGGCTCAAATTCTACTCTGTGAATTCAGATATCCCTTTGCTTTAAGGAATAGTCCTTGAGTTGCCTTTCCTTAAGGTCACCTGTTGAACGTTTTCCAACTAGAATAAAACATTAATTATTCAGTGAAACAGATATCAGAGAATAGCAATAACTGATGACAGTTGTTGGAGAATTCTCTAGAGAAATGGGAAAACTTTGTTCAATATATGCTCTGGATGGCAGAGAGGGGTGATGGCTTTCCCAGGCTCCAAATCAATCACTCAGTGTATGAAATATTCTGGACACTGGGAGGGAAATAAGTTTTGTTAAGAGAAGCAGTGGCTTCATCTGCTTGCAGGCTGCTTACTCTAGTTATCAGTGCATGTTAGGAGTCAAATATGGCAGGTAAGACTGTTTGATGGCTACAGGTGTTTTGTAATTTCAGGTGGGATATTTGTTGGGTTCCAAAAAGGATCTGAAAGACTATTCTTGGTGTAATACTCTTAACATGGTTACTGATTTCTACATGTTGTTTTCATTAAGAAGGACTTAAGTCTACAAGTTTCATGACATTCCAGATATTTCTAATGTTTTATAAGGAGCACACATGATGCTTGTAGACAATCCTCCAACAGAGTAATTCATTTGAATCATTCTCTCTTGACCCTTTATGGCAGTCAAGAGAACAGTAAGAATATCACGAGATTTAAGTAATGAACCATATCATATAACAAAGAATCACAGCAACAGTTCTGGATTTGCTTGCATACTATTTTGTCTCTGGAAATGGTCATTTCCACATTCATTAGTGGCAAGCACAGATATCTTTTCCTTCTATAACTTCAGTTACTTCTCCTGTTGGCAAAATAAAGGCTCAGTCCTTAGTCTGATTTTATTTTATTTTATTTTATTTTATTTTATTTTATTTTATTTTATTTTATTTTATTTTATTTTATTTTATATTTTTTACCTCAATGACATTCTGTTGTAGAAAACTTCAAAGCAAAACTGTGCATTCTGTGATAGCAGATTTTCTTGTAGCATTTATCATTGTACCACTTTTAATTTGTTTGACATTTTAAAATACAAGGTGACCATGGCTTTAAAATTCAGATGAAATATTCAACATAAAAAAGCGCCACATTTTAAAAATATCAGATGTCTTAGTGGATGTTCAGTTGTATTTATGAACCAGAATCATAGGTGTACTTTGGCTGTTTTTGCACTAAAAATAATTGCATGTAGTATTTGTGAAGAAAACCAGTTCAAGACTCAGGCAGATCAAACAGTATTCCAAATGAATATACATTGTTGAGATCCCCTCTCAGTCTTCTCTAGCTAGACAGGCCCAGCTCTTCCAGCCTGCCCTCATATGAAAGATGCTTCAGTTCCCTGATCATCTTAGTAGCCCCCAACTGGACTGTCTCCAGTAGCTCCATGTCTCTCCTGTACTGCGGAGCCCAGAACTGGACACAAAACTCCAGGTGAGGCTTCACTGGGGCTGAGTTGAGAAGGAGGATCACCTCCCTGCTGGAAACACTCTTCCAAATGCAGCCCTGGGTACTGGTAGCCTTCTTGGCCACAACGGCACATTGCTGACTCTGGTTTACCTGTTGTCTCCAGGTCACCCCTGTCCTCTGCAGAGCTGCTTTCCAGCAGGTTAGACCCCAGCCTGTACTGGTGCTTGGGGTTATTCCTCCTTTATTCGGTTTATGTGTCAAGGTTTTAGTAGCAGGGGGGCTGCAGGGGTGGCCTCTGTGAGAAGAGCCCAGCAGCTGCCCCATGTCAGAGTAGAGACAGCTCCAGCTGCTCCAAAAAGGACCCGCTGCTGGCCAGAGTCAAGCCATGAGTGATGCTGGTTGGGCCTCTGGGAGAGCAGAGTTAAGAAAGGGAAGGAAGTGCTGGGCAACAGCAGCTGGGAGAGAGGGGTGAGAGCCAGCCCTGCAACCCCAAGGGCAGTGCAGCAGGAGGGCAGGAGGTGCTCCAGGCGCGCAGCAGTAGTTCCCCTGCGGCCTGTGGAGATGCCCCTGGTGGAGCAGGCTGTCCCCCTGCAGCCCATGGGTCCCACATGGAGCAGATCTCCACACTGCAGCCTGCGGAGGAGCCCCTTGTCGAGCAGGTGGATGTGGCCTGGAGGAGGCTGCAGCCCATGGAGAGCCCCTGCAGAAGCAGGCCCCAGGCTGGAGCTGCAGCCCAAGGAGAGGATCCCACGCAGGAGCAGAGGGTCTGGGGGGGAGCTGCCGCCCGTGGGGGACCCGTGCTGGAGCAGTTTGCTCCTGGGGGATGGATTCCATGGTACGGAGCTGTGTGGGAGCAGTTCCTGAAGAGCTTCTGCCTGTGGGCAGCCCCCGCAGGCTCAGTTTGGGAAGGAGGGCATCCTGTGGGAGGGACCCCACAGCAGGGTCAGAGAGTGGCCATGAAGGAGCAGCAGAGACGAAGCATCATGGGCTGACCGCAGCCCCTACTCCCCATTCCCCTGCACCATTTAGAGAGGAAGTAGAAGAGGGTGGATGGAGTGGAAGATGTTTTTAGTTTCTCACTGCTCTAGCTTGTTAGGTAAATAATTAAATTAATCTCCCTATGCTGAGTCTGTTTTGCCCATGATGATAGTTGGTGAGTGACCTCCTTCTCCTTGTCTCAACCCTTGAGCCCTTTTCATCATATTTTCTCCTCCTTTCCCTTTGAGGAAAGGAAATGAGAGAGCTGTTATGGTGGAGTTCAGCTGCATAGCAGGGTAAAAACACTACACCTCCTTTGGTTCAGGACCCTGCACTTGCTTTTGTTGAACTTCATGACGTTCCTCTGCCCAGCTCTGCAGCCTGTCAAGGTCCCCCTGAATGGCAGCACAGCATTCTGGGGTATCAGCCATTCCTCCCAGTTTTGTCATCAGCAAACTTGCTGAGGGTGCACTCTGTTCCATCATTCAGGTCATTGATGAATAAGTTGAACAAGATTAGACCCAGTACTGACCCCTGGGGTCACCGCTAGCTACAGGCCTCCAGTTAGACTGTGCTGCTGAGCACAACGATCTGAGCTCTGCCATCCAGTAAATTCTCAGTCTACCTTACTATCCACTCATCTGTCCTGTACTTCCTGAATTTACCCATGGGGATGTTAAGGGAGACAGTGTAAAAAGGCTTGCTGAAGTTAAGGTAGAAAACATCTGCTCTCCTCCCATCTAGCCAGCTAGTCATCCCATCATAGAAGGCTATCGGATTGGTTAAGCACAATTTCCCCTTGCTGAATCCATGATGGCTACTCCTGATCACCTTATCCTCCACATGCTTGGAGATAACCTCCAGGATGAGCTGTTCCATTCCATAGACAAATGTGAGGTTGACTGTCCTGTAGTTGCCTGGAGTGACATTGGCTTTCTTCCAGTCCTCAGGCACTTCCCCTGTTCTCTATACCCTTTCAAAGATGATAGAGAGTGGCCTAGCAATAGCACCAGCTGCCTCGGCACTTGTGGGTGTATTCTGTCGGGGCCCATGGACCTGTGTGTGTAGAGTTTGCCTAAATGATCTCTAACACAATCGTCCTCAACCATGGGAAAGTCCTCCTTACTCTAGACTTCCTCTCTCGTCTCTAGGGTCTGTGATTCCTGAGGGCTGGTCTTAGCAGTGAAGACTGAAGCAAAGAAGGCATTCAGTAACTCTGCCTTCTCTGTATCCTTCATCACCAGGCCACCTGCCCCATTCAGAAGCAGGCCCACATTTTCCCGTCTTACTTTTGCAACTGATGTATTTGAAGAAGCCTGTCTTGTTGTCCTTGAAATCTCTTGCCAGATTTAATTCTAAATGGGCCTTGGCCTTCCTTGTCACATCCCTGCATACTCTGACAATGTCCCTATATTCCTCCCAAGTGTCCTGTTCCTTTTTCATCATGCTGTATACTTCCTTCTTCTGTTTGAGTTTTGAAGCTCATCCATGCAGATTTCCTGTCCACTTTGCTTGCATTCTTACTCAGAGGGATACATGGATCTTGAACTTGATATGTACATCACAGAATGGTTTAAATTTAAACCTTTATCCCTCCCCTGTCCTGTCCTGTCCTGTTCTTCCCTGCCCTGCCCTGCCTTGCCCTGCCCTGCCCTGCCCTGCCCTGCCCTGTCCTTCCCTTCCCTTGTCCTTCCCTTCCTTTCCCTTCTTATTGCTCAAGGCTGAACCTGTAACGATATATGCCTGAGAATTTGCCCTGATGTCCGCATAACTTTCCTTGTAAAACTGGAGCTGAAGCTATGGAAAAATTGTCCTTGTTTTAATTTTGGGAATGGTCTTATGGAGGTCCTCTGGTGTCTCAGGCTACCACACAAAAACATAAGTAATTTTCCTGCACAATGAATTGTCTGCTTCATATGGTATATAACTTGTTTTCATATTTTTATTTTTATTTTTTAATTTTTTTTTGGGGGGGGGTGTTGTTTGCAATAGAAAAGATAAAGCGACCCACCTGATTCTTAATTGAATGCATTAGGCTTCTCTCTATATTATTCACCCACAGTTAATGGCTGTAATTGATTAGAGCCTCATCCGGATTCAGAAGCTTAAGTAATGCAAATTGTTTTGCAGTTCCTTAATAGAGCCTGCTTAACGAGATGATCAGGAGATTTCAAGGCTTTCTTTCTGTTTGGAGTTACACAGAGGCAGTGAGTATAGCTGAGATCTGCTACTGCTGCTATTAACTCTTATGTATGTGGAAAATAACTGCTATCTGCATTTGTAAATATTGCCATTCCGTTCATTTACCAATAAAAAAGAACAAGTTCTGTCCCTTCTGCTCTTGAGTACTGGAGGCAGGAATTTTCAGCAGATAGAAGAATTGTTAGGGAGGGTCTGGAAACTTATCTGAATGTTTGCAGTTCCAACTAGAACACTCTGCTACCTAAATAAATAGAATAACCAGATGTAAAATATGCATGTCAGTGTCAGCACAATGTCATTTTGCAGGCGTGTCTCCTAGAAATAACATAATCTTGCTAATTTCTTGGTACTGCCAATATTGCTTCTTTCAGAGGTTGTACTTCTGGGAAGGGCAGGGGTGCTGGCCAGCAGATGGGTCAGATAGCCAAATACCCTTTATGCATGAGAATTAAATTTCTGTAAGCTAACATAAAAATAACTAATTTCAGTTTATTTTGTGTATGACACATCATACAAAAATGCAGAATATTTGGAGCAACATTCACTACTCATTAAGCCAGCCAGGAAAAAAAATAGTATTGAATCATTGGATTTGGTCAATAAGTGTGGGGGTAGCACTAGCCCTTCATTAGGACAGTTCAACAATAACAAAAAAATCATCAAAATATATACACAGGTTTTGCAGGAGACCATTTTCTTTTCCACTACATATCGTGGACCAATTGGATTAATAACCCAGCTATAAAAGTTAAAAATATCAACATTTTCACTAGAGCATATTTTCTTTCCTAAAGTTTTCAAACTTTGCTGTAGGATGCTATAGTTAAAGTACATAGATTACAAAGGAGAAATAAAAATGGCATGACTGAAAACTTGAACAGAGAAGAAATGTAAATGAGAAAGGACATCATCAACATGAATGATAGAGGAATGCACTGTCATTCTATGAAGGTAAAAGGACTGACAGATCTCCACCGCTAAGTGGGATGAGAATATGGAAATGAGGGGAAATGAGTGATTATGACTGCTTTTCCTCCCTTTTCAGCTCCAGGAACTTCTTAAGCTAAGTGTTATATTGATGAATCTGATGAGATTTATTCTTCAGAAAATTCTCATTGCGTGGGTGGAATTCTTTTTGCAATCTTCTCTGCTTTTTTTATACAAATTACGTATCAATTGAGAAGGGTAGGGAAAATAATAAAATAACACAAGGAAGATATTATCTTGTTGGATTTTCATCTCAGTTCCGAAAAGAAAAAAAAAAGAAAACAAACAAACAAACAAAAAAGCAAAAGCCTGGAAAAGGTCTGGAAAAGTTTTCAAACTTCAAATAATTTGTATTGATCTGTACCTTCTGTGGGTCACCAAACCCAGATCATTGCTCACTTCACCTTCTAGTTACTAGGAGAAAAATTTAGAGCTTCTGACCTAAGAGGAATCAAAGCATTAATCTCTTTATCTTGCTGTGACTGGGTTATTATTATTTTTTCTACTTATTTATCTATTTTACAGAGATTCTTATCAAGTTCCCTTAAAAAATATGTGGCTGTATATGGCAGTGACTTTTAATCTGAAGATTTGGAGAACTTTAGGAAAAAAGGAAAGGCTTTGCCCACCAGTTGCATACAGTTACTCTCGGAGAAAAAGACTTCAGAGCATACAATTTTAAAAGCCTAAATAAATTATGTTCTTCTGTCACATGAGTACTTAAAATGGATAAAAATGAATTATCCAGGAAATATAACTTTTTTTTTTTTTTTTTTTTTTTTTTTTTTTGTATTCATGTGGAAAAGTTTACTTAAACAATGTTCTCTACAAACTGTCATCAGTTCAGAAAACCAGCTCCAACTCTGATAGTCTCATTTTCTAACAGCTTGCTTACTAGTGATGTAGTCATATAGACAGCCTGGGTAAATCAGTCTGTAGAGTCTGCAGTGCACAATGGAAAAACAGTTAATTTCACAAAGCTGCATCCTACGTACATGGTTCAGCAATTCTTTTGTATTGTGTGCTAGACTCTTTTCTGTGCCTTCAGAGTTGGGCATCTTACAAATGCACACAGCTGTTGGGAGATGAACATTTCTAACTTTAGAGCATACAGGGACTGATGAGCATCAGTGTATAGCTGTTTATGATTTATGACATAATTTAAGAGGAAATAGTACAGAAAACTGTACTTGCACTTTAGCTTTGTACTGTTCGTCTGAGAATCAGAATAGTGACATTTTTGTTATATACTAGACCCCTTCTGGCAAGGATGACAGGAGAATTTTAAAGGCCACTTCTGAACAACCACACATGCTGACATACTGTCCTGCAAAGTACTCACAGTCCTGTTTCCCTTCAATCAACCTAAGATTTATGGAGAACATGTTTATTCTGGATACTATCAAGAGAAGCTTATTTTATTTTATTTTATTTTATTTTATTTTATTTTATTTTATTTTATTTTATTTTATTTTATTTTATTTTATTTTATTTTTACTGTTATGACCAAGTAATAGGTGGTATTAAAGGTATTAAAACAGCCCAAGGTAATCACAGAAACAATCAGATAAATACAATTACTTTTTGGAAATATTCCATAGGACAAATGAGAAGAACATTCATTTTTAGATTAATACTTTTACCAGGATAAAAATATATTGAAAACAAAATAAAGGATGAAAAATAAGCAGAATCTGCTCTGAATTTCCTAACACTTGTTTTTCTGCAGGGTAAATACTCAACCATGTTTTCTCTTGTAATTATGATTACATAGGCTGCTTGTGCTACATGAGTCTATTGTGTGTGTGAACATGGGGAGGAGGGACTGAGTTGTGTGAAGAGTACATAGACATGCAGAGCACAACATAGCAGATAATTTCTGAACTACCCTTGACTAAACCACTGCAGCCTCTAGCAGGTGCATTAAGCTTGTGTTTAAGGAGTTTATTGACCCAGGCCAGCACTTTAAGGGCTGCTGAGCACATGAAGCCTGCAGCTTCATGACACCAGGAGCTTGGTATCGGCTGGCACTGCAGAGATTCTTCCCTGGCACAACAGTGACAACATCTTGTGTAACTAAGAAGCAAACTGGAAAGTAGAGAGGGTAGACAAAAGTCTTAAGAGAAACAGTGCATTTAACTTCTGCCAATCAATTTCATGCTAGAGCAAGTAAAGGACCAATGGAGCTTTCAGATTTTTTTTGTTTGTTTGTTTTCATATGTACAGAGGAACAAAAACTCTTGTATATTGTAGAGCTCTGAATCATTGTATTAAGAACTGCTAGATACTGTATCTTTTTCTGTGTAGCAGTTATTTTATAAATAATATAGTAGAGGTTGTAAAGTAATCCTTTCCTAAGCATGTGGTCAGTGTGTTTGTCATCCAGTAATAATGTTTGTTATTTTACATTATGTGTAAATTTAATACAAGTCGTGACAATTATTTCTGAGGTACATGCAGAAAATTCCTTTATTTCTATATGCCTTATATTAAGGATGGATGCAGTCTTTAAGTGATGGCAGAACAAATGTAAAAATTTTATCTAAATGCAGAAAAAATGTGAAATAGATGGAAAAGATTGTGAGAAGACTAAATAATAGAAGGCTAGTGCCCATAAACTGAAATATAACATTGAAAGAAATAATAAGATCAATATAGCGGATGAAAAGTAGTTCAAGACTTAAGAGAAATGGTATTTTTTTTTTCTCAGAGCAACCTCAAAAGAACCAGTTGTCCCTGCCATTACCTCAAAACAAGAACATGTCATTGTTGGGTAGCTTTACATTTGTTGAAAAAAAGCTGATTATTTATTTATTTTATTATTGTAGTTTATTATTTATTTTATTTTAACTAGAGTGGCTTTGTTGCAACTGGCCAGTTATGCACTTATTACTCCCAAAGCTGATGATCTTCTAACTGAAGTTAATAAGACTGAGGGATCACTGTTAGAAGTAGAGGGGTGAAAACCTGATCTGTCAAACTAAATTCTGGTTTTGCAGTTCCCAGTGAAAGCTTAGTGGAGCCATGAACAGAGCTGGTCTAAAGTGTCTCAAGGGAAAAAAATAAAGAAAAAAAAGTTTTCCTACATATTTTGCTGTTTTATACCTAATGTGTCTGTAGAGGAATTCATATCTGATGATTTTTGGAGGAGGATTGGATTGGGTGAAGGCTCTCTGCCAGAAGTGCAAAGTCTAATTCAAGCCTTACAAAGACCACTAGGAAAAATCCTCATGTCCACAGTGGGCTCTGTAATCTAGAGCAAGGTGCTGAGTACCCACCGTAGCTCCTATTACCTCCAAGAGCTGGCCCCACAGAAACACACAGTCATTGCAGCAGCAACATTTTGTTGCTGTACAGTCAACATAAGTCCAATTAAAACTGTTGGCAGGAGTTATATCAAATCATGTGCACTGAGAACAACACTGGTGGAAATGTATAACTAAAAACATTACTCTAGCCAATGTAGACAGACTGTGTCTTGCTGCAAAGACTGTATCATACAGAGAGTGCTTCAGGCCATACCATCAGTGCAATCCTCTCTCTTTCTCTATTCCATTATAAGCATATGTTATCAATCTTCACAGATTTTTTGGACTTTTTTTTTTTTTCCCCATTTCAGCTGTTTTTGCTATGAAAACAACCCTGAACTTCGATAAAACAATTTAGGCTTCAGTAGTAAGCAGACGTTTTGGAGCTATTTCTTCTTCAGCTACTTAATGTAACTCAGTTTTTTAGGTTATCTAGTGGACTGGATATTTTATACCCATTATTTGCCTGTTGAAAACAGGCAGCCAACCTAAAATGTGCATGATTCTTTCCTCTAAAGATATTTCCCTGTAGTATCTGAAACTGCAATGGCAGCTCATTCTTATATCTCTATTCATAGCCTCATGCGCTGGGAATCTCATTTAAAAGAGACATCTGTGTGATTCAAACTCGTGGTATAGCTAGGAGATTCATAAGAAGTGATGGGATGTGCTTTGAGAAAGTCAACAATCTGAAATATCTAAAACAAACCGAAGAAGTCAAGTATGGAGCAATCTTAGATGGAGGCATTTTGACCAATTAATATTCTATCTTAAAGCTTTTGTGATTATCAAGAGAAGTTTGAAAATACAGCACTTGTACCTGAGCATTACATAAGCTGGACTTCTATCAGTGTCTCACAGTTTAGTTTTAGCAGCAGAAACTCTAAACTTTATTTTAAAGCACAGTCATGAACAACTCGGCTTTTGGTGTACGGGCAACATTTGTGCCAAAACACAATACTTTCTGCTGATAGACAAGTAATTTTGGGTTTGAAAAAGAATATTAATAACTTTGTAGAAATGAGATGAATTACATGTTTGAATAATAAGAAGCCTATCATTAGAACAGTTCTTAGTTATTTGTTCTCTTGATCACCACTTATTTTATTTAATTATTATTTATTAATAATAATTATATTCCTAATACATGAGGTCTGAATTCTACATACCTGATAAGAAGCAGAGTGTGATGCATTTTGTAGAAATGTTCCAATTAAGCAATTGCTCCAGCAGTTGGAATCACTAAGTACATTTAATGCTGGTATTGCATGTATAAATGTATGGGTTTGCTTTTAAGCATATGCCTTGTTTAGAGGCACTCACACAGCCCTCTTCACTTGCAGATTTGAATTAGAGCTGAGTAAAAATTGTTACATTCACCCCACAGGAAATTTTGTCGTTGAGCTGACAAGAAAATTCAGCGAGCGTTGGTTCAACAGGGTACTATGAATTATTCTCAAGACCTTCCAGTGAGCTATACAAACTACAGAAAAGATCTGAGAAGAGCTTACAGATATCTCAAACTGCCGTACCTCCTTATCCAAATGCCAGACTTAAGTATTACACATGGACCAGACCATAACGTAGTCCATCTGATCTTAGTTTTTAGAAGAAACAAGAGATATAATAAAAGGTCAGCTGAACTAACAGACTACTACCAAATCAGAATATGTATATATGTACATATTGTTTTGAAGTGGATTTTTTTGTATATTTTGTTATTTGTAATGATTTATTTGTTCAACATTACCAAAATCAATATTTTTTTTTTTTAATTTTCAGAAACAAAGTTTTGAGTAAGAAAAAACTTGATCTCATTCAATAATGTTTTCATTAATACGGTGTGTCTTGGAAAAATATTGATATAATGTCAAGTGTTTTTTCCTTTTTTTTTTTTTTTTTTTTACTGTAAAGCTATCTGCTGCACATCTGTCTTTAACATCTGCTGGGTGAGCAATTGTAAGTCTGGTGGGAAGACTTGGGTGTAAGTGATCTAGGAAATTTCTGAAGTACATTGATGGCAATTTTTCAACACAAATAATTGATGGGCTGGCCTTGGGACATTCTCTGCTGGACTTGTTCCGCACAAGCGATGAAAAAGTGGTTGGGGATGGAATGGTAGTCTTGGCTGTATCGATCATAAACTATAGAGCTATTACCCTGAGAGAAGTCCAGAAGACAGACATCAGAGTCACAATTGTGTACTTTGGGACAGCAGATTTCGGCTTGTTCTGGGACTTGGCATAAGCCCTCAGGCAGCTGTGCTGGAGTGTAAAGGTGACTAGGAAAGCTGGTAAACTTCAAGGACAACTCCTCAAATCACAAAAGCAGTTCTTTCCAACAGGCAGAGGACTATCGCAGGGGAACAGGAAGCTTCACTCTGGGCTTGGAAATGAACAGGAAGTATTTGCAAGTGGAAATAAGGGTGGACAGCCAAAGAGGAACATAGAGACACAGTCTGAGTGTGCAGCAGCAAAACAAATCAGTGCTCAGCTGGAACTGAAACCAGTGAGGGATGTGAAGGGTGAGAAGAGGCTGGCAGGCTCTTCAGAGGCTGGCAAGCAGGGTCTCCCAGTAACTGATCCTGGGCTTCACACCAATCAATATCATCAGTGCACTGCTGCAGCAACAAAAGCAAATGAGATCCAGAGATTAAAATGTGATTGTCCCATTCTACTCAGTGCTTGCCAGGCTGGATCTGGAGTATTTTGTACTGTCCTGCTTCCCACAATTCAAAAAAAGATGTGGGCAGGACTGAAGGAAGTCCAAATGATGGCCATGAAGATGATCTGTAGGAACTGCCCTATGAGGAAAGAGTGAAGAAAGGTCTTTTCATGCTGGAGAAAAGAAATCTTAGGGGGGACCTCATCACTGTTCACCTCATCACCTCATCACATAAGGGGTGGTTACAAAGAGGATGGAAGTTCTCTATTTACAAGGAGCCACATGGAGAAGGCAAAGGGAAATGGGTAAAAGTTGCATTAGGAGAGGTTTCATCTTGATATAAGAAAGAATAATAAATCACTGGAACAACATCCCCAGGAACATGGTAGAATTCACATATAGTCAAAGAATCACTGAATCATAGAATTGTATGGGTAGAAAAGGACCTTAAAGATCATCTAATTCCAACCCCCGTGCAATGGGCAGGGACACTTCCCACTAGACAAGGTTGCCCAAAGCCCCGTCCACCCAGAGCCTCATCACCTTCATAGTAAAGAATTTCTCCCTTTTATCTAAATCTAAGTTCTTTTAGTTTAAAACCGTTACTCCTTTTCTTATCAGTACACTCCCTGAGAATGAGTCTCTCTCCTGCTTTCTTGTAGGCTTCCTTTAAGTACTGGAAGGCTGCTATAAGATCTCCCCAGATCCTTTTCTTCTCCAGGATGAACAACCCCAACTCCCTCAGCATGTCTTCATAGGAAAGGTGCTCCAGCCCTTTAATAATTGTTGTGGCCCTCCTCTGGACTCATTCTAATATATCCATGTTCTTCTTTTTCTGGGGGCCTCAGAGATGACCTGTGGATCTATCTCATCAGGTCCCATGGACTTCTGCACCTTTAGGTTCCTTAGATAGTCTCAAACCTGATCTTCTCCTACAGTCCATCATTCTCCCAGTCCCTGTCTTTGCCTTCTGTGGCCTGGGCTATGTGGCTGGAGCTCTTGTTGGTGAAGACCAAAGCAAAAAAAGTCATTGAGTACCTCAGCCTTCTCCATATCCCAGGTAACCAGGTTTCCCGTTTCCCACAGGGAGAGGGCCCTCCCCGGGACAGGGCCCACAATTTCCCTAGTCTTCCTTTTATGACTGACATACCAACAGAAACCTTTCTTATTGCCCTTGACATCCCTGGCCAAGTTTGTTTCTAAAAGGACTTTGGCTTTCCTAACCTGATCCCTGGCTAACAGGACTATAGTATATAGTACTAGTATATTGGACTACATTATATAGTATCTATATTAGTCACAGACTCTCTCTCCTTGCTCTCTGTTCTCTGTAGGCCACGTTTTTTTTTTTTTTTTTTTTTTTCCCTTGAGTTTGGCCAGGAGCTCCTTGTTAATCTGTGCAGGCCTCTCAGTTTTTGCTTGACTTCCTCTTTGTTGGGATACATCTCCCCTGAGCTTGGAGGAGGAGGTGATCCTTGAATACTAACCAGCTTTCTTGGGCTCCTCTTCCCTCCAGGGCTTTGTCCCATGGTACTCTACCAAGCAGATCCTGGAGAGGGCAAAGTCTGCTCTCCCGAAGTCCAGGGTAGTGAGTGTGCTGTGCTACCTCCTCGCTGCTCTCAGGATCATAAACCACACCATTTCATGGTCACCTCAGCTACCGTTGAGCTTCACATTCCCCACCAGCTCCTCCTTGTTGGTGAGAATGAAGTCCAGCAGAGCACCTTTCCTCTTTGGATCCTCTATCACTTGGAGAACGAAGTTATCATTAATACATTCCAGGAACCTCCTGGATTGCCTATGGCTTGCTGTGCTGTCCCTCCAACAGATACCATGGTGGTCGAAGTCCCCTGTGAGGACCAGTGCTGATGAAAGTGAGGCTGCTTCTACCTGTCTGCAGAGGGCCTCATCTACTTGGTCTTTCTGATCAGGTGGCCTGTAGCGGACCCATAATACAATGTCACCTGTCCCTGGCCTTTACTCCTGACCCACAAGCTCTCTGTCAGCTCCTCACCCATCCCCAGGCAGAGTCCACGCACTCCAGCTGCTCACTGACTTAGAGGGAGATGCCCCCTCCTCATCTCCCCTGCCTGTCCTTCCTGAAGAGCCTGTGTCCTTCCATTCCAACACTCCAATCACCACATCTCTGCAACTCCAGTGAGGTCATAGCCTTGCAGGTGTGCATACATCTTTAACTCCTCTTGCTTATTTCCCATGCTACATGCTTTACTGTAGAGACATTTGAGTCGGGCCTCTGATGAAGCTCACTTACTGGCTGCAGTGGCTGGAATTCCTTTGTGCCTCTCTTCAGGTGCTCTCCTGCTGACCTGTGACCCTTCTCCAGGCTCTGGGCATCTATTGCTGACACTGGCATCAAGTTGTGAGGAGCAGGATGGATTGAGGTTCACCTCCCTCAGCAACTCTAGTTTAAAGCCCTCTTAACCTAGGCAAACCTACAACCAAAGATGCTCTTTCCCCTTCTCTGACAGGTGGACCCCAGCAACCCCCCAGCAGACCACATTTTTCAAAGCGAGTACCATGGCCTAAGTAGCTGAACCTCTGTCTGTGGCACCAGCCCTGTAACCATCTTTTGATTCACTATGTTTGACTGGCCCTTTCAATCCCCTTCCCTTGACCAGGAGGTCTGATGAAAAAAACTACCTGCACTCCCGAGTCCTTTACTGCTGCTCCCAGGGTTCAGTAATCCCTTTTGATACATGTGGAGGAGAACATCACTGGAATTTTTCATGATGCTATTAGACAGGTTGATAAACAATCTAATCTAGACTCCCTTTCTTCTCAGAAAATTTGGATCTGATGGTCTTTTAAGGTCCCTTCAAACCTGGGCTGCTCTATGGTTCTGTGGTTTGAAGAGGATTTTCTTTCCCAAAAGGAACACTAAGTCTGATGTGGATCTGCAGCTCAACAGGAGGCCTCCTGACCAAAGATATAAAAAAGCCAGTCCATTAATACATTTTTTATTTTTTGGTCTTGTGTTTCACTGGTTAGAACTGACTTCAGGCCCTTAGGTTGCTGTGGAGAGTCATGAGGACCATGGCAATGTCCTACCACCCCCACCTGGGGAGCAGGGAAGCCAAGGCATTCCCAGCCCTAGGCATGTGTCCACTCCTGAGAAGACAGCTGACTGTGTATAAGAAAGATAAATTATGTGTTCTGGAGAGTTTTAGGTCACATAGAAAACCAGTTGTGCATATCAGAGTAGCCACACCCATGTAGTGTCTTGTTCAGGATCTAGTAGATGCTGTCTCTTAGTATGAGATGACTTTCAGAACAGGGTAACCTTTAAAAAGCTTATGTCTGTTACACTGGATGATTTCCTGGACTATCTTCATAACTAGTAATTGCTAAAACAAAAGCATTTGTTAATAAAAATCAAAATGTTTGACCCCCCTCCCTCCCCACCCCAGGTAATCCGCCTGTCACAATTGTGTTGGACAGAAATATAATAATTTTAGTTATGTCAGTTTTACAAGAAATTCGTCTAGGTGAAATCGTGTACACGATGATCTACATTGCACAACTGCTGCTTTCTGTGTTTTATATATCTGTGGGACAAAAAGCCAGAAAGCATTGCCATGATGTTTTTGCCTGTTCAAAAGTTCCTTTTGACTCCCTTTCCCCAAGTTACAACCAAACAAAATCAAAGTCTCATACCTTAAAACTAGCTAAAATAAAAGCTCTTTATTTCCTTACATCATGCATCATTTCCTTACTCGTGCAGTGCCAGGAGTTGGACTTGATGATCCTTATGGGTCCCTTCCAACTTGGGATATTCTATGATTCTATGATTCTATGATCATGAGTAGATTATATGATCAGGATTCGACAGTACATACTACTATTCTTAGATGAGAATCACACAGTGGTGGACACTAACTGGACATTTGCATGAATGGCTGACTGCAATTCAAACATGATGAACTTGTCACTTGTGTTCATACAGTGTTCAGCACACTGGGGAACACATAAGCAGTAATCTTTAAGAGGTTCTGTGATTTGCACAAGCAATGGTAAAGAAAACTAGATAGTGAAGTAAATAGCTTGGTTGAGGGTCTGCAACATTGAAAACATAGAGAAGACAGTGCCTGAAAAGAGAGTCAATGGTACGAATGTTTACATACTCAGACAAATATATTGTCCACAGCATTTTTTCATACAGTTATTGTAATATTTGGACAAGGGCTTGTAAACTCTGTGCTTTCCACCTAAATTCACTTGCCCCTTTATGAGTGAAAGGATAGATAAATTCCCTCAAAGTTACTAAAATGGTATACCCATTTGGAAGACAAAGACTTTCTCTGCATACCATATAGTGACACCTGTAACCCTAACAGAATTGTTTCTACAATATTCTGGTATTCAGAAAGTGAGCGGGAAGCAAAATGACAATATATTTAGGCTTACATTCCAGAAAACCATTTGGTGCTTCTTGCATTTCTTCATAATTTTTATGTTCAACGCTATAATTTCCATTGTCAAGCTGAGAGAAAAGCCTGCAGTAGTCCTGCCATGGGGTGGGGACTACACATTTAGTTAAAAGGTAGAAACACAGGAATTTGCTGCAGGAGCCACAGTGTTGCAGAGACTCTACATCTGCCAGTCAATTTATCTGGAAATGTTAAAAAAGATTTTGAGAAACAAGGAAAGAATAAAAATGAATTATTTTTCTAAACAATTACCCCAGGCTTATTTCATTCAGCATTTACATGCAGAAATTGTTTATAGTGTATCAAGCTGCATAAACTTGTATACTAGCTCTTAATTGTAGTATGCAGTCTGTGACAACCATCTGCTTAGAAAGGCTTGGTTTTTGTTTTGTTCTCTCCTTGTGTCTCACTGAAATTAAAAATATTGACAGGAACAATTTCTACAGGGCACACAAGTTAGTAGAAGGGCTGACCGTCACAGGTTTTTTGGATTAGTTGTTACAACTTCACACAGTAAAACACATAGTTTCTGAAGTTAAAACATCTTTTACATAAATGTGGTCATAAAACAAGAACTTAATGATGATTTCATCATCTCCTGTGTTTTTGATTCCTAGGAATAAAAACTCTATACAATTCTAATCAACTAAGTAACTTAAGAAAATACAAAATAGTAGGTACCAACTTCTGCTTTCTTTTTTTTTCCTTTCCTTTCCTTTCCTTTCCTTTCCTTTCCTTTCCTTTCCTTTCCTTTCCTTTCCTTTCCTTTCCTTTCCTTTCCTTTCCTTTCCTTTCCTTTCCTTTCCCTTCCCTTCCCTTCCTTTCCTTTCCTTTCCCCACCTTTCCTTTCCCCACCTTTCCTTTCCTTTCCTTTCCTTTCTTTTCCTTTCCTTTTCCTTTCCTTTTCCTTTCCTCCTTTCCTTTCCTTTCCTTTCCTTTCCTTTCGTAGATGAACTGTGTGCTCCAAGTACCATGTTGTCACTTTTGGCACCTGCATTCATTTTTAAGGGCTGGACCCTCAGCCATTGTGGACATTCAAATTGTATCAATTTATACTGGATAGGAACTCAGTAAACTCAACTCCAGTCTAAGGTCTTAGTTTCCAGCCCATAATAGCACAGCTCACAGTCTTATCAGTTTCTATATGTTGCATCTCATTGAAACCTGAGATGGTGATGCAGGCATGCTGGAGATATCCAGTAGAAAGAGTATCTATCACTCCAGAGTGTGGAAATTACATGCTTTTTTGCTAATCCACTGAAATCCGTATGAGTATGATTCAAGGTCTAGAAAGGCCCAAATTTTGCTCAGAGACCTAGGTAGGAAATGTGAGAATGTTTCCTCAGCACATCTCAGTCGTTTTGCTTCCTGAAGTCAGGGCACAGTGCCCGTAAAAACTGGCAGCTAATGCATGCCTGTTTCACATCAAGACTGCAGTGCTGCCAGTTCTCATGAGCGTGTGGGTGGTACTCGAGAGGTTTCAGCCAAGGGTGAAGCCAGACTCAGAATGATGCCAGGAGCTTCAGCTTTTATGTCCTAGCAAATCTAAGCCCTGCCAAGGAACCTCCTTCTCACCGCTGGCTGCCTCTCTGCCCTTTGCTTCCCTTCCAGAAAAGAGAAATACTGATGAGGTTCTCCTGTCTCCAAAAGCCCAGACCCATTTCACAGGGTTGTGCTGGCTAACCCACCCCACAACCTGGGAATGTCTGAAAGGAAAATAATTCTTAGATAAAAATTGAGAAAAATTGGATGTGGAGATAAAAGGCTACAGAAAAGAGAAATAACAGGTGAATGTAGAGTAGGGGAGATTCCTTGGTTTGGAGACCAGTGGATGCTGACCAGGAATGCTCAGTGCAGGGACATATGCAGGTACAGGAGAGGCAAGGAATCTCACAGTCATAGACTGAAGCTCCCAACTTCTCTTACTGTCTAGTTTTGGCTTTTTTGCCTTAGCTTAATTGCCAAGATGAGCTACACTTGTAGCAACACTGAACAGGTTAATTATGTTTTTCGAGATGGTGAGTTAGCCCTCACTGAGCATACTATTGCTGCAGCTAACATGCTTTATAAATGTCAGCTGGTAAATTTAAAAGTAACCTGAATATATACATCTTGGAGTTTTGGTGTTTTCTTGTAGAACACACAAGATTATTTAAGCCAATACAGTGCTGTCTCTGTATTCACCTCTTCAGCCCAAGGTATGATAAGATATATTCCCAAAAGTCCCATTCAAAATTTTTTTCAGTGTTTTCTATTTTTGCTTTTTCTTTATGAAGTTTTATTGAATGTATTAATTAAATTTAAAGGTATTCTTTGCATGTAATTTTTAACTCTGGTTTTAGTTTCAAAAAAATTAATTTGATATAATTTAAACATTTTGTAAGAAAAAGATAGATGAAAATGTGCAATTAATGTAGAAAATGTACTTACATTATTAACACAGTATTGTTCAGTTTATTCAATTTGTTTTCACAGTAGAAACCAATGGCATCTTAATGGCACAACCGATTTGGTTTCAAAACAGTTATGTATTTGAATGTATTAATATCTTCATGAGGCCAGAACTGTGTGTGTACGTATATTGCATACGTATATCTACAGGAGTAATGAAAGGTAAGCTAAGTGAAACTTACATTCTGAGGATTAAAAGCAATTTTTTTTAAGAGGCTTCATGCAGCACAATACACTGGTGAGGTTTTTACTTCTCTTTCTACAGTAAAAAATGTAATTTGGTAAAGATTTAGACTAGTATGTGTCTGTGTATATACATATATATATGGCCTGTCACCAATGGTATTCCCCAGGGTTAACTCCAGGGTCAGCCCTGTTCAACATTTTATCAAGGATCTGGATAGAGAATTGGAAGGTATCCTCAGCAAGTTTTCTAATGCTAATGAACTGTTGACTCCCTGGAGGGATGAGAGGCCTTAGATAGACTGGAGTACTGGACAGTCAGCAATACCATGATATTCAATACAGGTAAATGCAGGTTCTGCACATGGGACAGAGTAATGCTGGACATAGATATAGTCTGGGAGATGAGTGACTACAGATCAGCTCAGGCAGAAAGGGACCAGGGGTTGCTGGTTGACAGCAAGATGAACATGAGCCATGCAGTGTGCCCTGGCAGCCGAGAAGGCAAACTGCTTTTTAGCATGCATTAAATAAAAGCCCGATAGTCAAAACAGGTGATTTTCCTGTTATATTAGCACTGATATGGTCTCATCTTGAATATATGAAGTTTGGGGCTGCACAATATGAAAAGGATGTTAAGTTACTTGAAAGAATCCAGAGGAGGGCAAAAAAAAAAAAATGGTAAAAGGGCTGGAAGGTAAGTCCTATGAAGCTGAGGATGCTTGGGATGTCCGGTTTGGAGAAAACAGGCTCAGGGGTGACCTCATTGCTCTCTGCAACTTCCTGAGGAGAGGAAGTGGAGAGGGAGGTGCTGGTCCCTGCTGCCTGGTAACTGATGACAGGATGCAAGGCAATGGCATAAAGGTGCTCTAGGGGAGGTGCAGGCTAGATATAAGGAAAAATTTCCTTATTGTGAAGGTAGTCAAACACTGGAACAAGGCTTTCTAGAGGTTCTTGATGCCTCATGCCTGTCAGTGTTCAAGAGGCATTTGGATAATGCTGTCAATAATATGCTTTAAATTTTGATTAGCCCTGAGAAGTCAGGCAGGTGGATGAGATGATCTTTGTAGGTTCTTAGCCCTGAGGAAGTCCTACCAGACTGGCCTCTTATCTTCTCTTTGAGAAGCATTTTGAGCAATTGCTCACCACCTGTTGACCGATGCCCAGCCTATCCCCGAGCAGCCAGCCCCCCCTACCCCGGCTAGCCACCCCTATATATCGTTCAGACATGACGTCAGATGGTATGGAATACCCCTTTGGCTAGTTTGGGTCAGCTGTCCTGGGTCTGTCCCCTCCCAGCTCCTGCTGCATCCCTAGCCTGCTCGCTAGCAGGACAGAGCGAGAAGCTGAAAAGTCCTTGGCTTGGTGTAAGCACTGCTCTACACAATTAAAACATCAGCATGTTATCAGCGCTCTTCTCATCCTAATCCAAAACATAGCACCCTACCAGCTACTAGGAGAAAATTAACTCTGTCCTACCTGAAAACAGACAGATATCCACCCCATTCCATACCATTTATGTCATGCTCAGGTTACCTCTTTCCAATACCTTCTAATTAATCACCATTTTCATCTATGCTATATAGCAATCATGGTATGACATACAGTATTATATGATAATTAACATACTACAATTCAACTCATGGGCTATTCTCACCCAGTATTAGGTCCCTTGAGGTACACACCGGACATCCCCATTCTTTTGCATTACCCACCAAGTGCATCCAGGTCCCTGAGCAAAAGCAATCCCACGAATGGGTTTGCCTTTTCCTGAGGCGGGAGCCCAGACTGTCTTACCCAGCATGTTTCTTACGTGCACTACAGGAACTTTATCCCCTTCTACAGTGCGTAACAGGTTTGATTGGGCAGGTCCAGCTCGGTTGGCAGATCCTCTAGTATTGACTAACCAGGTGGCCTTTGCCAAATGCGTATCCCAATTTTTGAATGTCCCAGCACCCATTGCTTTCATGTAGTCTTTAACAGTCCATTGTATCGTTCAACTTTCCCGGAGGCTGGTGCATGATAGGGGATGTGATACACCCACTCAATACCATGTTCTTTGGCCCAAGTGTCTATAAGGTTGTTTCGGAAATGAGTCCCATTGTCTGACTCAATTCTTTCTGGGGTGCCATGTCGCCATAGGACTTGCTTTCAAGGCCCAGGATAGTGTTCCGGGCGGTGGCATGGGGCACAGGGTATGTTTCCAGCCATCTGGTGGTTGCTTCCACCATTGTAAGTATGTGGCGCTTGCCGTTGCGGGTTTGAGGGAGCGTGATGTAATCAATCTGCCAGGCCTCTCCATATTTGTATTTCAGCCATCGTCCTCCATACCAAAGAGGCTTTGACCGTTTGGCTTGCTTGATTGCAGCACATGTTTCACAATCATGAACAACCTGTGCTATAGTGTCCATCGTCAGGTCCACCCCTCGGTCACGAGCCCATCTGTATGTTGCATCTCTACCTTGATGGCCTGAGGTGTCATGGGCCCATCGGGCTATAAATATTCACCTTTATGTTGCCAGTCCAGGTCCACCTGAGCCACTTCAATCTTAGCAGCCTGATCCACCCTGGTTGTTTTGATGTTCTTCAGTAGACCGATTCTTGGGCACATGAGCATCTACATGGCGTACCTTTACAACCAGGTTCTCTACCCGGGCAGCAATATCTTGCCACATGCAGCGGCCCAGATGGGTTTGCCCCTGCGCTCCCATTGTTCTGCTTCCATTGCTGTAACCACCCCCACAGGGATTTGCTACCATCCATGAATCAGTATAGAGATAGAGAACTGGCCACTTTTCTCGTTCAGCATATCTAAGGCCAGCTGAATGGCTTTCACTTCTGCAAACTGACTCTTCACCTTCCCCCTCAGCACTTCTGCAACTCGTCGTGTAGGACTCCATACAGCAGCTTTCCATCTCCGATGCTTTCCCACAATACGACAGGACCCATCAGTGAACAGGGCATATTTCTTCTCATTTTCTGGTAGCTTGTTGTGCAGTGGGGCTTCTTCAGCACGGACCACCTCCTCCTCTGATGATGTCCCAAAGTATTTGCCTTCTGGCCAGTCCATAATCACTTCCAAGATTCCTGGGCGACTGGGGTTTCCTATTCGAGCCCGCTGAGTATCAGTGCAACCCACTTGCTCCATGTAGCATCAGTTGCATGATGTGTAGAGGGCCCTTCCTTTGAACATCCAACCTAGTACCGGCGTCGGGTGCCAGGAGGAGCTGCGCTTCAGTACCGACCACTTCCAAAGCAGATCGAACTCCTTCATGCTGCCAATATCTCCTTTTCGGTTGGAGTATAGCGGGCCTCAGATCCTCTGTATCCCCGACTCCAAAACCCCAGGGGTCGACCTCGAGTTTCCCCTGGTTCTTTCTGCCAGAGGCTGCAGGGGGACCATTCCCCCCGGCTGCGGTGTCGAGCACATTCTTTACACTGGTCCTGTTCACTGGCCCAAGGGCTACTGCATGAACTATTTTCCTGCTTAATTTGTTCAAAGGCTTGTCGTTGCTTAGGGCCCCATTCAAAAGCATTCTTCTTATGGGTTACTTGGTAGAGCGGGTTTACAATCAGACTGTAATTTGGAATATGCATTCTCCAAAACCCCACGACACCTAGAAAGTTTGTGTTTCCTTTTTGCTAGTTGGTGGAGACATAGCTGTTATTTTGTTGATCACATCCATTGGGATTTGACAACGTCCATCTTGCCATTTTATTCCTAAAAACTGGATCTCTCGTGCAGGTCCTTTAACTTTATTTTGTTTTATGGCAAAACCGCCTTCAGAAGGATTTGGACTATTTTCTTCCCTTTCTCGAAAACTTCCTCTGCAGTGTCACCCCCACAATGATGTCATCGATGTAGTGCAGGTTTCAGAGCTTCGCCCTGCTCCAGCGCAGACTGGATCAGTCCATGCAAATGGTAGGGCTATGTTTCCATCCCTGCGGCAGCCGATTCCAAGTATATTGGACTCCCCTCCAAGTGAAAGCAAACTGTGGCCTGCACTCTGCTGCTAGAGGGATGGAGAAAAATGCATTAGCAATATCAATTGTGGCATCCACTTGGCTGCCTTTGATTCCAGTTCATACTGGAGTTCTAGCATGTCCGGCACTGCAGCCTCAGTGTGGCGTGACTTCGTTCAGACCACGATAGTCCACTGTTAGTCTCCACTCACCATTAGACTTTCACACTGGCCATATGGGACTATTAAAGGTGAATGGGTCTTGCTGATCACTCCTTGGCTCTCCAGTTGATGAATTAGCTTATGGATGGGAATCAGGGAGTCTCGGTTGGTGCGATATTGCCGCCGGTGCACAGTTGTGGTAGCGATTGGCACTTGCTGTTCTTCGACCCTCAGCAACCCCACAACAGAAGGTCCTCTGAAGACCGGCAAGGTAGACAACTGTTTAATGTCCTCTGTCTCTAAGCAGCTATGCCAAAAGCACAGCGGAACCCTTTTGGGTCCTTGAAATATCCTCTTCTAAGATAGTCTATGCCAAGGATGCACGAGCATCCGGGCCAGTCACAATACGGTGCTTTTGCCACTCATTTCCGGTTAGACTCACTTCAGCCTCCAATACAGTTAACTGCTGGGATCCCCCTGTCACGCCATAAATACAGATGGGCTCTGGCCCTTCATAGCTCGATGGCATTAGAGTACATTGTGCACCGGTGTCTACTAAAGCCTTATACTTCTGTGCGTCACGTGCCAGGCCATCGAATCCACACAGTCCAATAAACTCGATTGTCCCTTTCCTCCCCCTGGCTGGAGGCAGGGCCCCTCTAGTCCTGGTCAGAATCTTCGTTTCTGTGTTTAAAGGACTGCCTGCTGGAAGTTGGAGCAGCAACTTTTCAGAGAACCCCTTTTTCCCGATTGTTTTCTTTTGCAACTCACGTACCCGCCTCTAGGGTCTCAGTAATTTTCCATCCCATTTTCTCATGTCCTCTCCATGGTCACGTAGGTAAAACCACAGGGTGGCGCGGGCGTGTACCCACCATATTGTCTTCTTTGCACGGATGAACGTTACCCCTAATAGCCGACACTGGTTTGTACAGGTGGGGAAGAAAAACTCTCTTTAAGTTGGTGGACCTCTTCAGAAAGTTTCTCCAAAGTATTCTCCTTTAGTTGTGTGGCCACTGTTCGTTCAGGTGGGGGGAAGATAAATTCTCTTAAGTTGGTGGAACTCTTCAGAGAGTTTCTCCACAGCCGGGATGCAGGCCTGTAGGGAAGAGGAGAGACTTTCTTCGTACTGCCGGAGTTGTTTAGCCACTTCATCCACTGTGGTTCGTCATCGTCTTTCCAGTTATTATTGCCAATGAGCTGGCATATGATGATGGTGCACTCCGTACCAACTTCCCCCACATGGGTCGGGTACACTGGACTTCATCTGGATCTGTGGATATTTGTGCGTCGTCTAGGTCCTTATAAATTACTTCCCGTACGGCTAATTCCCTCAGGTACTGAATTCCCTTCTCCATGTGGTCCACTTGCCTGGTAGACATACAAGTTTCTTCTGAAGGGATACCTTTCCTTCACAGCTGACAGAGACGCCTCCAGAGGCTGTGAGATCGTGCTCCATCTCCAATTGCTTTGTCAATGCCTGCGTCTCTAGCAAGGGATCCCAGCCGCCTGGCTTCCCTGCCCGCTAATTCCACACAATTGGCTCCAGTGTCCCAGCACCGGAGCAGCCAGGTGACAAGCTGCTCACCTATACAGCGACCAAATCTTTTTGCACATCTCGTAGCTCACGCTGGTATAGGTTCGGGTAGTTACTGTTGATTTTCTGACATCCTCATCCTCATCTTCGTCCTCCTGCACATTTGATGGCCCAGCCCCATCTCTCCATACCTAGACCTAGCAGAAGACTGTCTGCGTTCTAAACGACCTGAGTCTCTATACCATTTTTTCACCTTGTCTACAGGGCAACTTGCACTGCTACAGCTCGCTTCTCTGACCCAGCTACAGGGTCTGCCACAGGGGTTGGAATACCCTCTACAAGAGCAACTTGCACTGCTACGGCTTGTTTCTCTGACCCAGCCACAGGGTCTGCCACAGGGTTGGAATACCCTCTGCAGGGACAACTTGCACTGCTACAGTTCGTTTCTCTGACCCCCACAGGAGTGGGAGCGGCTGCAGGAGCTGGAGCAGCTGCAGGGACTGGAGTGGCTGCGGAGCTGGAACTGGAATGGCTGCGGGCTGGAACTGGAACGGCTGCAGGAGCTGGAGCTGGAACAGCTGCGGGAGCTGGAACTGGAACGGTAGCGGATCTGGAACTGGAACGGCTGCAGGGTCTGTCACTAGGTTGATAGTAGCATCAATTGCAGCTCGATAGGCACAAGCCAGACCCCAGCACGCTACAGTGATTTGTGTCACTTTGGAACTGCCAGAGTCATGACACCTTTTTTTCAAGCATTCTACCATTTTTTAGGATTTTGCAGTTGTTCAGGGGTGAATGTCCAAACACTGGAGGTGCCCACTGCTCTAGAAACCTGCCCATATCCTCCCACACTCCCTGCCACTCGCAACTATCCCGCCTCAAGACAGATCTCTGGATGAGATTCCTAAGTGGTTGTTTAACCTTAAACAAAACCTGAAGCGCATTCAGGAGACATAACAACAAGAACATGCTGGTCTGAGTATCCCAAGGATATTCAACATCTTGGAGAGGTACCGTACTAGCTCGGGGATAAGAGGTGGTGAAGGAGAAAGGGAGAGTGAACAGGTAGGAAAAAATATCTTCCCCTGTCCCCTCCACGGATTGACTCCCTGATGAAAAAAGGCAATAGGTGTAATTGCTAATAGTTTCTGAGATACGGTTTCCGAAGTATAGAGTCGACGACAGTGCTGAGTACAAATACCAGGTTAGAGTCATGACCAGAAATCTCATCATTTCATAAGCCATCGTTACACCACACAGTACCATAACAATCTTAAACCAGGCCCGGAAAGGATAAACAGTGCGACAGGGACATACAGAAAGTACGTCTATAAAACTCAATTTGGGAAACAGGCACAGCAACTTGAGATTAAGGCAATCAACATTGTGACTAGCAACTATTAAGCAGGTCGAATACTTATACCAATTTTAGTTTAACACACTCTGGTCAAATCTGTCGATATCTCAACCCTTCGGCCCCACGTTGGGCACCAAAAGGACTGTTGCGGTTTAGCCCGCTGGCAGCTAAACACCACACAGCCGTTCGCTCACCCTCCCCCCTCCCTCTCTGGGATGGGAGAGAAACGGGAAAGTGAAGCCTGTGTTGAGATAAAGACAGTTTACTAAGACAGGAAAATAACAACAACAACAACAACAACAACAACAACAACAACAATAATAATAATAATAATAACAACAACAATAATAATAATAATATAGTATTAATAATAATAATGTGTACGAAATAAGTGATGCACAATGCAATTGCTCACCACCCGTTGACCGATGCCCAGCCTATCCCCGAGCAGCCAGCGCCCCCTACCCCGGCTAGCCACCCCTATATATTGTTCAGCATGACGTCAATGGTATGGAATACCCCTTTGGCTAGTTTGGGTCAGCTGTCCTGGGTCTGTCCCCTCCCAGCTCCTGCTGCGTCCCTAGCCTGCTCGCTAGCAGGACAGAGCGAGAAGCTGAAAGTCCTTGGCTTGGTGTAAGCACTGCTCTACAACAATTGAAACAGCATGTTATCAGCGCTCTTCTCATCCTAATCTAAAACATAGCACCCTACCAGGTACTAGGAGGAAAATTAACTCTGTCCTAGCTGAAGCCAGACACCTTCCCTTCCCCCCTTCCCTTCCCTCCTTCCCTTCCCTTCCCTTCCCTTCCCTTCCCTTCCCTTCCCTTCCCTTCCCTTCCCTTCCCTTTCCCTTCCCTTCCCTTCCCTTCCCTTCCCTTCCCTTCCCTTCCCTTCCCTTCCCTTCCCTTCCCTTCCCTTCCCTTCCTTCCCTTCCCTTCCCTTCCCTTCCCTTCCCTTCCCTTCCCTTCCCTCCCTTCCCTTCCCTTCCCTTCCCTTCCCTTCCCTTCCCTTCCCTTCCCTTTCCTTTCCCTTCCTCTCCTCCCCTCTCCTCTCCTCTCCTCTCCTCTCCTCTCCTCTCCTCTCCTCGCCCTCCTCTCCTCTCCTCTCCTCTCCTCTCCTCTCCTCTCCTCTCCTCTCCTCTCCATCAGAGGACTGAATCTGAAATGAATTTATTTCGACCTTTTTTTTGCTTTTTCTTTTCTTTTTTCTTTTCTTTTTTTTTTTTTTTTTAATTATTATTTGGAGATTATCTAGATCATTTTGATATCATGTATAAAAATAGAAATGAGTATAGGTGTAATTAGCAAGATAATTCTGGTCTTCGCATTCTCCATGCATTGAATTTGAGTATAGTGAGTAGGTACACAAAATACTTACAGAATCATAAAATCATAAAATGGTTTGGAAGGGACCTTAAGATCAGCTAATTCTAACCCCCATGCCATGTGCAGGGACACCTCCCACTAGACCAAGTTGCTCAAAGCCCCATCCAATCTGGTCCTGAACACTTCCAGGATGGGGCATCCCAGCTTCCCTGGCAACCTGTTCCAGTGCTCATGACCCTCATAGTAAAGATTTCCTCTGAATATCTAATCTAAATTTATCTTTTTTTATTATTATTATTATTTTTTATTTTATTTTTTTAGCATAACCTTTCCCCCTTCTTGTATCACTATAAGCCCTGCCAAAGAGTCCATCCCCAGCTTTCCTGTAAACCCTCTTTAAGTACTGGAAGGCCTCTGTAAGTTTTTCCCTGGAGCCTTCTCTTCTCCAGGCTGAACAACCCCAACTCCCTCAGCCTGTCTTCATAGGAGAAATATTATTTTCCATAAAAGGAATGTGAAAAATTGCAAATCACAACAGTTGGTTCTAGCTTCAGTTTAAGTATTTGGTTTATACTAAGGAATTATTTAAATTAGAATTACCATTTTGAAGGATTTTATAAGATATATTGGGATGTTTATTTTAAAACAACAGAATTTGTAATTTTATTTCTTTATGGTTATTTGTCATATTTTACATATATATGCATATATTTTAAATCAGTTTTAGTGCTCTTAGGACCCTGACACTTCCTGTGTAAGCTC
>NC_049198.1:69253652-69279918 GCF_009769625.2 Cygnus olor | reverse complement strand
GAGTTCTCTCCCTCATCCCCTCTCTCCTTCTTCCTCCCTTCAATTCCCATTATGAGTTTTCTGTTACCAGCTTATTTTATTATAGTTTATTTTTTTCCCATATCTGTTAAGAAATTGTCAGACATTTCTAAAAGTTTCCTTCAATTTTAGTCCTCTGGATATCACGGTGTTGCTTTGCTACCTCTAACCTCTCACATGGGATCCTTAATATATCGGAAGTCTGTTATAATGGAAGACATACTCTCTGCTATTACATGGTATTATATGTGAAAATATATCTAAGATAAGATGGTATTATGACAAAATATGAAAAAGAAAAGCCAGATTTCAAGGTAATGATAGCTTTGGTTTAGATAAATGTGAATAAAACAGAAATGGAGAAGGGGGAAAACACTTAATTTGAATTCAGAAGTACTGAGCAGTTCAAAAAGCTAATAAAGAAACTGGAAAGAAATAAAATTTGCAGCAATTTTGAAGAAAGGGGGAAAAAAAAAAAAAACACCATTACAAACAGCTCTGGGTTTATGTCTAGCCAAGCAAGTAGGAAGGCAGAGGCAGATAATAATGTGATTACTTTGGTAATGATATGCATTAGATACATTATGGGAAACAATAATACTCCCTACTGAATGCAGTCAATCCAGTTATTGATTTTTCTTGATGGTAAAAGCGCTCCTCCAAAACAAAAAAGAGATATCCTTTATTTATTCTCCCTCCCTCATGAGCCCAATCTCCACAGTCCCTTTGATGCAGAGTAGGATACAGAGATAATGGAGTAATGTATATCTAATCTGGCACCTACTGGGCTAAGCTAATGTTTCAAATAAAAATTACCCGGATCACTGCTCCTACTGAAAACAAAATATATGAATTATATAAATAAATAAACTGAACATCATTTTTGATTGAAACGTTGTGTTTCTCTTTTGTTATGTTTACTTCTTCCTTTCACTCTAGTTTTTAAAAACCATCTGTAAACGTATAATTCTTGCAATGAGTTCACCTATGCACTAGCTTCAAAGCTATCCAAACGTGTGTGACTGCCTGCTCCAAAGTCCTTGTCTGCACTCCCGCAACTTGTATTTAATATGGTCACATTTTCAACAAGCCTGCAAAATACAGATTCACAAAAGCTTCATTTTCAATGCTGCCATACACCACTTTCAGAAATAAGAAATATGTCTGCCAGACAGAATCAAATCAAACTCTATAGAAAAATTAAAGTTTTGTTCTTGACTCTTTTCTTCCTATGACAAGAATTAAGATCCTGAATAGTTAAAGAAAAAGAACAAAACTGAAAAGTCACTTGTATCTGATATATCAGTAAAATGAAAGTATTTGTACCAACCATTTGTATTACAACCCGTGTTCATCCCTACTCACTTCAAGTCCCATTTTCTGAGTGCAAAGAACAACAAAAGAGCTCTATATCATGTTGTTATCCTTTGGGCAGATTCATTTAAACCTTTCTCAGAAGTCTGGAAATAGTATGTTCAAGCTGACAAAGCTCTGATCAACTAGGGAGTAGGCTAGCCATTCAGTATCCTCTACTATCACCAGTAGAGATACCTTTATAAGAGGTGTATAACTGCTGTATTTTTCGCATAAAGCAATAAAACATGTCACAAGACACAAATGCTAATTAAAAATAATAAATATAAAGACTTAGTGTAATATTAATGACTAGCCCACCTTTTATATATATATATATATATATATATATATATATATATATATATGTTGCTTGGTATTCAAAATCATGAAATTTGGGACAGTGTGGATTGTTATTTATGGATCAAAAATAATTATACTCAACAGAATCTATTAAAAAATAATAATAAAAAAAAGACAACTTGTTTTGATGCTAGCCTATCAAGAACTGAGAAAAAAAAATAACTAAACAAAGAAATCAGTTTGTAATAAATATATATAGAATATGATTCATGGTTTCCAATCTGATTATGTAAATGTATGCATCTACATCTATATTTAGAAATATAATTTCTCACAAATATGGGATCTTTGCAGTTTCTATTGCTTTGTGTTAAATTCTTTTCAGTGAGATGCTTGTTTATTGTGCTAGGACCCTAAGCTAGAAGTCAAATTTAACAGTTTTTGTCTGGGACTTTGAAAAGTATTCTAAAAAAAAAAAAAAGAATTCCTGTCTAATAGGTATAGTAATGATTTTATAAATCATTCACACTCTTCTCAAATCATATAAGGAATCTCTTCCAAGCTACACAGGTGAGGCAAAATTTGGGACCTTGGCAAAAAATGTAAAGGAACTGTCCAATGTATAAAAAACTTACTGGCCATAGAGCATGATCCTCTGGTGCTTCTGTGTACTGCTGCGGCTCCCACTACAAAGAGAACAGTGAGTGCATGAGGAGGCAACAGAAAACATGTAGATGTCAATCCAGCTGTCTGAATTAGTGAATAAATTTATATAAAACAGACCAGCAACAGGAGCTGACCCTTGAAATATGGGGAAGAGGAAAAAAAAAAAAAAAAAAAGGAAACAAAACCAACCAAACAAACAAAAACAAACACACACGCAAAATAAAATAAAAAGAAATCCATAGGGAGGACTGTCAGAACCAAAGTGACTACAGAGATGGAGGAAGAAGTCTCTATGAATGGAAATAAGAAGAAAAGAAAAAAAATGATTGAAAACATGAACAACAATAGAAGAGGTGAAGTGTGAAAAGGTAAGCAGAACAGAACCAAGAAGGAAGAGAAAGAATAAGCTCATCCAAATAGAGCAACTGAATTTTTGGCAACAAAAAATCAGTCACGTGTAATTCAGTTTAAAATATTTGTATTTTTGTGGGAGGAAAAGAAAAACAAACAGTACAATGGTAGGGAAGATAGTCATTAAACATTGCATTTTATCCTGTTTTCCCTTAGAACTGTAGCTCAAACATTCTTCTATGATTATTATTATTATTAACTTTTAAACCACGATCATCCTGCATAGTTTCAGTTTTTAGAAATTATGATGCTTCTGTGACCAGACAACAATGGGTCACTGTGTGAATATGTGGGGCTCTCCTTTCAGTAGATTTTAAATCTTAGAAGTTTTATATTGATTTGGGAAACAGGATTATTTTTAAAATATAATTTATGTCTCCTCCAAAACCTAGTTACATGATATATTTACAGCAAAACAAAGCCAAAATAAAATCCTGCCATCAAACAACAATGAAAAGAATTAATTGATCTCCAACCTCTTAGGTTGGTAATGCAGCCAGTCTGCTAGCTTTAGCCTTTAAAGAAGTCATAGAGGACAGAAGCCAGTGCTTCATTACAGCCAACAAGAAGACCTAGTTCTGCTCTCTCCACCCTGAAATTAATGAAAAGGCTTCTACAGATTTCAATCCTTTTCAGATATACTCATCATTCACTTACACATTTACTTCAATTACCATGTTTGACATTAAATGCTTCTGCAAATCATTTCTACTGTACACCTATAAAAGCTCAGAGAATTACATGCTTCAGAATTAAAGTTGGGGATTGAGTTTTCTCTCTTTTCTTGACCACTACTTCTCTAATCCTACTTCAATCACAAGCACCAACTGAGCTATATATTGGTATTTGTACACTTCAGTTAAAAATTAACTTATTCCCTGAGTACTCCCAATATGTAATGTGGACATATGTTGCATACTGTTTTTTTTTATTATTTTTTTTTTTTTTTAGAATTTAGTCTGTAAATGCCAAAATCCATTTAGGTCACTTCTTGGATAGGCACACATTACAAAATAAATCTAATCTTGTGTGTTCTCTTTTTTTATATAAAAAACATAACAAAAGAAAACAAAACAAAAAGCCACCCCAACCTGGAAAGCTTTTAATATTGCAGGCTGTAATTTCACCAGCGTGCTTCCACTGTTGTTTTACATGTTCCTGCAGTATGACTCACATTTCTTTCCTGAATGATTAATGATTGAAAATGTATCACTGAACACACAAGAATCTTTCTTTCTCTCCCTTAAAATCTAATTCGTTTTCTGTCATTAAAATGGAAAGGTAGGACATCTCCATTTGTAATATCATAGTATTTTGCTGGGAAATGGCACGATTCCATATAGTCAAAATAAAAAAGAAAATTTTTAACTAAAATTTTGATATTATCCAGCTACAAATTCAAACATTTCTATGACATTGGGCTAACAACATAAGGAAACTCACTTAAAGAATTTGTTTGTTTTTAAGGATTAAATTGTAAGAGTGAAAAGGAAACCTATATTATTAAATAAATCATTACGTAAGAATGCAAAGATATTGTATTTTCAGTATTAAAATAAGTTACCATTACTTAAAGGTAACGTTATTTTTTTTTCTTTATTTCTTTTGACCTTTCCCAGTTTCTAACATACGTACTTAGATCTCATATTGAGAAAGAAATCATTATTCAAAGATGAAATACTGTCTTTATACAATGGTTGTCTTTCCTGTAGTCCCAGCCTAGCATGAATACAGAACGTTAGGAAACGCTGCCTTTGTTAATTTTGAATAGAATACCACAGTAACATTTTTATCAGATTCACATTTCCCACACTTGGAAATACCTGGAAGCCTCCGATTCTGTATTTTCTTCCATCCATTCCTAAAGTGTGGGTGTTCAAAATGGAGCTGATACTTTTATTTTGTAAAGAGCACTAGGAATATAAGTGTTGATGTCTGTTGTCCTGCAAAAGCACATTTTCTGAGCGAAATAATAATAATAGTAATAGTAATAGTAATAGTAATAGTAATAGTAATAATAATAATAATAATAATAATAATAATAAATTAAAGCATTAAACATTTAAATATAAACATTGAAAACAACTATTAAAATGAATACTGTTATATATCATTAAATATAAGAAAATATGACAGGTTATAACAGGTTAACATATATTTTAAAATATCTAGCTTTAACCAGACTAAACCAAATCCAACTTTATAACTTTTTATTCTTTTTTTCTTTATTTTTCTTTCTTTTTTTTTCTTCTTTTAATACAAATGTGATTTTATCAAGGTGTAACTTTTCTGAAAAAAAAAATACAAATCAAACAGAGAGATGAATTCTAAACATCAACAATAAAATCCTCACTTCCTTTCAAAGTAAAATGTCTTCTAAATGAACCTACTAACATATTCACATAAATTTGGGGGGTAAGGTTTTTTTTGCAGGGGAAGTTAAGCAATGATCACTGGACAAAGGTGAAAATTTGGGGAAAATGTTCAAGGAACTTGTGGCTGTTACTATATATAAATAATAATAATAATAATAATTAATAATAATAAGATGGCAAGTTACAGCTGGAGTATCAACATTTGCCCGAAGTTCTCAGTTTTTTCTCTCTTTTTTTTTTTTTTCCTCTGAACATCCCATTCTACTTAAAATAAATAAATAGGTAAACGTAATTTGGAAAATATAAACTTTAATATCTGTCACAGCATTTTGCTTTTTTTGCTCCAGTTTTATATATTATTATTATACTGTCCGATATGTTTGTTCTTACAGAATGCTTCACATATGCAGCAAGTCTAGAAACTTGTAACACAGTTTATTTAAGGAGAAATCCAAAATGTATGTTATTATTTACACAAGAGAAATAACCAGCTTTGTCTTTGTCCTGCCTCCATTGCATAAAATCTACTACTGCTGATAAAAAAACAACACCCTTTGTCATACTTCACATGCTTTTTGTTTTCAATATTTTGACTGATGCTGCTGGAATCCTTCATTCCAGGGAAAGTGAGGTTTAGAGAGGATGGTGTTTTAGCTTCCTCCGGAACCCCTACTTGGAAAAACCAGGCTGATTTTGCACCCACTGTGACAGTATCTATTGTCTTGTCTGGTCAATTGCATCTTTTCTATGTGGCTTTAAAACCCTATTGAGATGAGGTTATAGTGTTTCAGGGACTTCTAGCCCTAATTTCTCACCGAACATGCGCCAAGGGAATGGGGAGGTGAGGGGGAGGAGGAGCTGCCCCACACACGCGGCAAGGATGCTCCCCGCTGTCCTCCATCCCTGCTCCCGAGAAGCCGAGCCGAACCGCAGTCCTGTACCTCAGACAGACAGCTCCCTCCTCTTCTGCTTGCACCGAGAGTTAGGGATACCTGTCTTCTACAAACACACTCCTCAAATGCCGTACGGAGGCCTGTCGTGCATTTCCAGACTTGTGCAGCACCGTGCGGTGGTAGAAACGAAGTGTTGCAGTCTAAAGAAATGCTGTAATATCAGCCTGTAGGGTCAAAAGCCTTTGCTTGGCAATAAAACCAGCAAACTCGAGTGCATTTGAGAATCCAAAAGCTTTTTTTTTTTTTTTTTTGAGAAACATGCAAATAATTAAAAAAAAAAAGACATCTAAAAATTCCATCTGCAGCATTAAGAGCGTAAAATGAAATGGTTTTAGTGATAATCACAACTACCTGAAATTTTTCATGCAGATCCCCATTTTTTTCTAACTAAAAAGCATTGATTTGTTGAAACAGATCTTGATAGAAGCTCATTGAATGAATCTTTGAGAGGTGTTCAGATCTGGTAATGAAATAAGTTTCTCATTCTCCTGTGTGTGTGTGTGTGCAAGACGTAGAACTCTGATAAACACATTTGTTTTGCATTCTGCACATTGGTCTGATGCCAAAAGCAGGTAGAAGGCAAAATTAGCAGAACGCCCCTGGAAAAAATATCTTAAAAATTTGCACACGTTCCTCTAATAAGGAAGAATCACTAAAACCATGGAAAAAGAGATGATTTTCCCATAAGAAAACAAGGTAAGCATTGAAGGGGACCAGAAGATGTCCACAGAGTAAGGGCAGATCTGTTGGAAGCTCTTTAAGTAGATTTGATTCAAAGCTGGTAGTAATTCTCACGTGTAGACTACCTTATCGACGAAAGAATAGGATGGCTCTTGTCTGGCTAGACTTTTGGAATGATGTTGCATAAAAAACTGTTGGTTGAACTGGTAGAAAAACAAAATGTGGTTTGCTGTGGAAGTAACCTTATTTAAATTAATAATGGTTCCATTAGTGATTTTTACACAAAACTCAGGGCCACACAAAGACAAATTGAAGATCTGGGAGGCTCTGTGAATATAGGGCAGGATAAGAGTTTTGTAAGAAAATAAAGGAGATCTGGAGGGCAGAGGATGCAGAACAAGCTGAAATGCAGAGACCTGGGAAGAATACAAAGATTTTTTTCTTTCTGGTTCTGCAAAAAGCAATGAAGTGGATGCTCAAGACTCCAAAGAAAATGAAACAAAATGGTATTTTCATCAGACATAGGTTGAATGTGTGCCACTATTGAAGAACAGGTACAGGTAAACAAAATTAATTCTGCATTGTATCACTTATATTCAGAAAAGTTAAAATAATAATAATAATAATACCACTCTACAAAATATCAGTTATACATTATTTTTGGTTTCCAATCTCTAAAAAATAGTAACTCAGGCTAAATTAAGGATTACCAAGACAAACAGGTTCAGTAACACTTCTCCTCTGGTTGGTTCTTCCTATTCATTTTTTTCACCTTTTATTTCCTAATTAGCCTTTACAGCTTGATATAGACTCTCAGCTTTCTTCCTCCCAGAAACATAGATACGTTTGTGTTACATTTCACTAAATAGTTGTTTCACACTCTTTACTAATGTACAGTTTTACCTTGTGTCAAGATGTAATCAATGGAGCCTGCAACAAGTACAAGTGTCACTTACTCTTGTGATTTGACTTTTACAGGCAGAGTATAAAAGGGAGATGAAGTAAAGAGAAATCAATGTCCAGTGCTGTTTGGGCCCTGCTAAGTGCAGATAAGTTGTATTTGCACATTTATCTCTGTAGAAGTAAACAAATAAATGAAAATCCTTATATATGGGTGTAAACTCCAGAATTATGATTCTAAGAATAAAACCTAATTTCTCACAAGTTCATTTTCGGCAAATTTATTCACTCTGCAGCTCTCACACCTTCCACCAAGAAATTTCATTGGAATGAAATCAAAATATCTAAGCAAATTTTAGTGCTGATATCTGATTACCAATAATTTTTTCATGTCAAAATAGTTAGGAACTCTTAACCACAAGGATGAAACAAAAGAGCAGTCATGGACAAAGTACAAAACATTAGTGAGCTCTTAGATACTTTCAGTATGACTTGATTTGACACTCATAGACTTTCTCATGACCTTCTGTTGGGATCAGTGTTATCCTTGGAGCTATCCTTTGTTGCTTTTCCAACAGCTGTTTCCCTGAATCATTTCTGGACTGAGTAGGTCTGCCTTGATTGCCTCACCGCAAAGAGTTAAGTCTAGTTTTTGTGATCAGGTCTGACATTTATGCTTTGAAGACTGATACGCATTGCAGCTATGTGCACTACAAGTGCTACTTGTGAATACCTATGGGCCAACAGAAACACAACCAGGCTGAACAGGCTAAATAGTTCCATAGTTCCATAGATCCTAATCATGACTGATTTATTATTTTTTTTTTTTTTTTCTGGGCTGATCACTGAACAGAAGCAAGGACAGAATATGTTAACAGAAACAGAATTGCCTAATCTAGCTCTCTGACAGTTTTCTAAGGACAGACAGGAATTGTTGTTTATCAGCAAACATACCTTCTGTCTGCATGATCTGCTTAGGTTATGGTCTTTTTCAGTTTACATCACAGAGACCTTGCAGAACCTTCAATTGAACTTTCAAATAAACATCATTTTAATGGGCAGCTACATAAATTTTAACCATTATTTTTTAAACCATAAATGTTAAAATGTACTCATGCCTACAATACCCATACTGTAGAACTGCCCAGACCACTCTCTCCCAGACCAGCAATGGACTGAGGCCTTTTCCTGCAAATAAAACAGAAACTGCACAAGCTATGTATGTGTGTGTTAAGTGTGTGTGTACACATACACATAATGTGTAAACTTATGTGCATATTTATATATATATATATGTATATGCATATATATTTCTCCCTCAGATCTAATCCAACTGCAACAATCCATTATGCATGGGGAGAAAACATCTGCAGTTCCAATGCTGCAAGCATTCACACTTATGGATGATTTTCAAATACATGTTTGCAGGATCAGAGCCTTAGCTTTTGATAAATAAAAAGAAATAGAAATAAATGACATTTATTAAGTTTTTACATGTGACAAATAATTTTCCATTATCTGTTTTTGTCTGAATTCAGATTTAAGACACTAAATTTAAAATATGCCTATACAGATATAGAAGACTTAGATACTTTTAGCATGAAAGCAATTGAAAAAAATGCATGCCACCTGAGACAAAGTGGCATTTCCTTAAAAGACAAACCAGCCATGACATACTTAGTTATTATTATTTTTGTTGTCACATCTCCTCTCCCCTTTAATTCATCCCACAAGACACCATAACAGCTGCCTGAGAGGCAAGCTGTTGAGAAAGGCAGAGTCTAAACCAAACTCTTATTTAATTCCTATCCTTAGTTATGAATCAGTGAACAGGCACTACATGGTGCTTTGCCTTATAGTTTTTACCTTCCTGATTGAATTTCCCCTTTTCTAATAATTGCTTTTAGCACCAAGAACACCAAGTTCCAGAAAACAGTCTCACCAAGAGACCAAGTCCCCAGCTGGGACATGAACTTGTGGCACTGAAGTGCAGGGAAGAAGCGCATCGAAGCGGTGACAGAGCTTTGCCTCTCTAAAACAAGAGCTGAAGCTCTTCTGTAATTAACTCAGTGTTGGCTGATTCTCTGTGTTCATTCCCAACAGAAGGGGATGTTTTACAATAGCTTGAAAAGTGGAAGGCCTCTCATTTACCTACCAGAAACTGTCCTTCTCTGGAGCACAACGAGGAATACCCCTGTGGAGGTACACAGGGGCTTAGGTAACTGCTCTCAAGCTGCACTCCTGAATATTCTACAGGAACAGGCTTCAAAACTACATCTGATCCTGTATCTCTGTTTGTTTGTTTTTGTTTGTTTATGATTTTGGTTTTGTTTGTTTTGTTATGGTTGTCTGACATACTGCATTTACTAAGTGCCCAATCTGGGATCTGCCAGCTGATCAGCTCCAGAGCTGAGTCAGAAGGTGCAGGCTAGTTCTAGCAGTGCAGGCATCATAACAGGAGAAGGCAAGGTTGAATATTATTTTCTCCAAGGCCTTTTTTAAGACACAAGGTCTTTTGTGCGTCACTGTGTAAAGAGCTTCATACCAATATAACAGGTCGTCTTACTGAGATGATAAAAAAAGAAATCAATAACTATTTCCCCATTATCCACAGCTAAAGTAGGACAATAATTTAAAATTTTGAAGAGACTTTCTTTGAAATGTTTGGTCACCTACTTTCATTAAGTCTTCTGTGTTATCCTAGAAACACTGAAAATGGCAATAATCCTTAACAAAAAAAAAAAAAAAAAAATCTTTTCAGATATATAAGCTGTTGCTGAATAACACCCATCTAATAAGTTTCATATTCTTTTCCCTTGTTATGGTTTAATCGCAGCGGGCAGCTAGGCACTACGTAGACATTTGCTCAGCCTTCTTCCAACCCCAGTAGTGAGATAGGGGAGAAAATCAAAAAAGGTAAACCTGCTAGAACATGACAGTTGACATAAAGACAATTTAATAAGAAAGAGAGGAAAAACAAACAGCAGCAACAAGAAGAAAAAAAAAAAATTATTCACCACCAGCCAGTCCTTGAGCAGAGGCAGACACACTGGCTAACTCCACCTGCTTTATTATTCAGCATGAAGCCATATGGTATGGGATATCCCTTTGGTCCACTTGGGTCAGCTGTCCTGGATGTGTCTCCTCCCAGCTTCTTGTGCACCCCCAGCCCTCCTCACTGGCAGGGCAGCACAAGAAGCTGAAATAAAGTACCTTACTTACTGTAAACACTGCTCAACAACAACTAAAACATCAGTGTGAAATCAACATTTATCTCATTGTAAATCCAGAACACATCACCATTCCAGCTACTATGAAGAAAATTATCTCTATCCCATCCCAAACCAGGAAAATATCCATTATTCCATACCTTTTACATCCTGCTCAGATACAACACTTTCCAATATATCCTCAATGATCACCACCACCCTTCCTGTCCTTTGATATATGCATATAGATTTCATTCCCTTAAGTGTACAGAACATCCCTCTAAAATGTCCATTGTCTTTATTTAGTCCATGACTTTGGGCTCCATCTATGATAATGGTCCTTCAGGATAGGACATGGTGTGTTGTGTTGGACTGTTGCATGTTGGAGAATGCTATTTCCATCACTGCTACACTTGCTCATTTCCATCAAGATTAATTCTTCTTTAGTTTGGGTGGCTCCCACTGTAATACCATCAACATGACCTACAGCAGCCATAGCAATGATGACATAAAACATTATATAACCATTACCCCCATACAATTCAAAACATGGACTACTCTGATCTCAAATTAAATTTCTTTGAGGTACACATCAGATTTATCCATCCCTCCACATTAGCCACCGAGTACATACCCAGATTCTTGAGCTAAAGCAATCCTACATAAAGGTTTGCCTTTGCCAGAGGCAAGAATAACCCATAAGGTCTTTCTCAGCATAATTTTTACTTGTGCTACAGGAATTTTCTCCATTTCCGCAGTCATTAGGGGTTTTGATTGGGTTTTGATTGGGTTGGTAGATCCCCTAATGTAAACTAACCACACGTTTTTTGCTAAATGCCTGTCCCAATGCTTGAATGTCCCAGAACTCATTGCTCTCAGTGTAGCCTTCAACAGTCCATTTAATCATCTGATTTCCCAGAGTCTGGTGCTTGATAGAGGCTGTGATATAACCACACAATGTCGTGCTCTTTGGCCCAAGTGTTTATAAAGTTTTTTTCAGAAATGAGTCTCATTGTCTGATTCAATTCTTTGTGGGGAGCCATGTCACCACAACACTTGCTTTTCGAGGCCTAAAATAGTGTTTGAAGAAATGGCAGGAGGCACAAGGTATGTTTCCAACCATCTGGTGGTTGCTTCCACCATTGTAAGCACATAGTTCTTGCCTTGGCAGGTTTGTGGCATTGTGATATGAAGTCTGCCATCCCCATACTGATATGGTCCTACATGTCTTTAATTGTTTGGCTGGCTTGACTGCAACAGGTTTCATATTCATGGATAACCTGTGCATGGTGTCAATGATCAAGTCCACTCCTCAGTCAAGAGACCATCTATAAGTTGCATTTCTTCATTGATAGCCGGAGGTGTCAAGGGCCCACTGAGCAATATACTATTCAGCCAGTCCAGATCCACCTGTGCTACCTCAGTCATGGCAACCTGATCCACCTGCTGCTTGTTTTCATGTTCTTCAGTGGCCTGACTCTTGCACATATGAGGTACTTCTGCAACCTGGTTCTCTACATAGGCAACAATATCTTGCCGCAATGCATCAGTCCTGATGGATTTGCTTCTGCTCTGCCAGTTACTTTGCTTCCATTGCTATAACCACCCCTACAGGACATTTGCACCATCTGTGAGTCAGTACAGGAACAGAGAACTGGTCACTTTTCCCATTCAGCAATATTTAAAGCTGGCTGGATGCCCTTCACTTCTGGAAATTGGTTTGGTTCACCTCCTTCAGCAGTTTCTGTGACTTGTTGTGTAGGACTCCATTCAGCAGCCTTCCACCTCCAATGCCTTCCCACAGTGTGACACCAGTGAACAGGGCATTCCCATTTTCTGTTAATTTATTAGGTCCCTTCAACATGTCACCTTCTCCTCCAGTGATATTCCAAAGTCCCTGCCCTCTGGCCATGATAATTTCCAAGATTCCTGGGTGACTGGGGTCTTTTATTCAAGCCTGCTGTGTGATCATTGTGACAAACTTACTCCATATAGCATCAGTTGCACGACGTGTAGAGAGGACCCTCCCTGTGAACAACCATCCCAGCACCGGCATTTGGGGTGCCAAGAGGAGATGTGCTTCAGTGCCAACCCCTTCTGAAGCAGCACAAACCTCTTCATATGCTGTCAATATCGCATTTTCAGTTCGGGTATAGTGGGCCTAGGATTCTCTGTATCCCTGACTCCAAAACCTTGGGGGTCAACTTTGAGTCTTCCCTGGTGCTCTCTGCCAGAGGCTCCATTCCCCCCGCTGTAAATTAAAGCACATTTTTTATATCTTGTCCTGACCTGACTGGCTCAAGGGCTACTGCAAGAATTGTCTCTTGTTTAATTTGTTGAAAGGCTTGTCATTGCTCAGGGTCCCATTTGAAATTGTTCTTCCAGGTCAGTTGATAAAGGAAGTTTACAGTCAAACTGTAATTTGGAATGTGCGTTCTCCAAAACCCCACAATGCCCAAGAAAGCTTGTGTTTCCTTTTTATTAGCTGGTGGACACATAGCTGTTATTTTGTTGCTCACTTCCACTGGGCTCTGATGATGTCCATCTTGCTCTTTTATTCCTAAAAACTGGATCTGCTGTGCAGGTCCTTTTGCCTTGGTTTGTTTTATGGCAAAACTAAGCAATGGCCTGACGTCATTCAAGCCACGATAGTCCACTGCTAGCCTCCATTCTCCATTAAACTTTTTCACTGGCCATATGGGACTGTTAAAGGGTGAGTGAGTCTTCCTGACCACTTCTTGTCTCTCCACTCATTGAATCAGCTTATGGATGGAAATTAGGGAGTCTCGGTTGGTGCAATATTTCCTCTGGTGCACCACCTTGGTAGCAATTGTCACCTTCAACCCTCAGCAACCCACAACAGAAGGGTTGTCTGAGTGACCAAGTTAAACAACTGCTTAATTTCATCTGACTCCAAGGTAGCTATGCCAAAACCCCTTCGGTCCTTGAAGAACTCTCTCCTGAGGTGGTTTATGCCAAGGATGCATGGAACCCCCATGCCAGTGCCATGATAATGGAGTTGCTTTTGCCATTCATTCCCAGTTAGGCTCGCTTCAGCCTCCAGTACAGTTATAGTTGTTGGGATCCCCCTGTCACTCCAGAAATACAGACGGGCTCTGACCCTTTACAGCTTGATGGCATTAGGGTACACTGTGCACCGGTGTCCACTAGAGCCTTGTATTTCTGTGGGTCTGGTGTGATCCACAGAATCCACACAGGCCAATAAACCCAGTTGTCCCTTTCTTCCACCTGGCAAGAGACAGGGCCCATGTAGTCCTGATCAGATTATTCATTACTTAATTCTTGTAAATACAAACCAGAAGTCCCTTCAGGAAGATCAGGAGTAAGATCAGCCCTTCTGCTCTGTCTAGGGAACTGCCCACAAGAAACTGGAGCAGCAGGTTTCCCAGTAGGAAATTTGCTGCCATTTTTCTTCACAACTCACCCATGCGTCTGGAATCAATGCAGATTTTTCATCCCACTTCCTCACATCCTCCCTGTGATCATGCAGGTAAAAGTACAGAGTGGCACATGGTGTGTACCCACTATATCCTCTCTCTTGAGCATAAAAATGCTTACTCCAAATAGCAGAGATACTGTTCCATATGAGTGGGGGAGGAGACTTATTCTCTTCAAGCTGCTGAACCAGTTTCTCCTCAGACAAGATGCTGACCAGGGAGGAAGAGAGACTTTCTTTGTATTGCTGGAGTTATGTGGCCAATCCATCATTGGTGCCTCTCCAATGCATTGTTGCCCATGCACTGGCATACAGCAATGGTACTGTCTGTACAAACTTCTGTCACATAAGCACTTGACTTCATCTGGATCTTTAGATACCTGCTTATTGTCCAGGTCACTATAAATCACCTCTAGCAAGGCTATTTCCCTCAGATACTGGATACCCCCCCAATGCCTGGCCAACTATCCTAGTTTTATTCCTCATCACTATGTTATATGGTACGGAATATATCTTTGGTCAGTCTCGGTCAACTGTCTTGTTTGTGATCCCTCCTGACTTCTTGAGCACCCCCAGCCTCCTCACTGGCAGGGCAGTGTGAGGAGCAGAAAAAATGTCCTTCACTTACTGTAAGCACTCCTCAACAACTAAAACATTGGTGTGTTATCAACAGTATTTTAATACTAAATCCAAAACAGCAAAATACCAGGTACTATGAAGAAAACTAGCTTTATCCTAACCAAAATCAGGATACCCTCCAAGAAGGAAAGTGGATCCAAAGAGAACATCTATGCTTCCTCACCATGTGTACAAGCACTCCTGAGATGTGGTGGAAGAGAGCTCCCCCGGCCTCCCCCTTGCCCCCCCCAGATATTAATTCTTTTCCTACTCAAGGTTGAACTATTAGAACCATGAGACTAAGCCATAGAAAGAAACCTCATTTCCTCCCTAGAACATAGGTAAAAATTATCCTCAAAATAATAACAGATAATAAAACATATTATCTGTTAATATTCAAATAATATTTAATAATAAAAATAGCAATTTGCATGGAAATTATTGGTTGAGATCTCTTACCAATTTTGCTTTTCAGTCACTTCATTTCTGCCATTATTTCCTCACAATTTCTTCCAATAAGATATATTTTTCATTCCTCTTATCTTGGTATTTTTTTAACTATTTATTAAACATTTGTCTTCTGTGAGTGTGATAGAGCCAATCTTCTATTTATTTATTTTGGGGATTTGCATCCCAAAATAGTGGAAGGACACCAACTGAATAAATAAAGCAGTGCAAACTCAAAACAGACTGAAATATTTGTCAGAAATGCAGCAGTTGCCTACACAGTTACCACTGTGTGAAAACTAATATGTTGCAATTATTTCCTCTTTTAATTTAAAAATTGCTAAGCATAGAGTACAGACAGGGACAGTAACAGGTAGCATCTTTGGCCACATTTTCTTTTCCAGAGAAAATATTTTCCCTTACAAACATCTTATGACCTTTTAAAAATGTGCTCCAGAATTACTTTGATTTGCTGTATGACTTTGACATTTGTCCAAGCAGCAGTCCTAGAGTTTGCTGCATTTGGAGTTGGGAATTAATCCTTGCAAAGAAAAAGAGTTGCACAGCATTTCACATTTTTTCTGCTGCCACCATAGTCTGCTAAAACCAGATTCATAAAATTGTTTAAAGATCTATGGAGACAGATGGATGACTCAGATGCCTAGCTCTTAGTATTTAATGTCTTCTGTGTACAAGTACCTGAATGTTTCCATTCTATTTGTCATGTTTATTTGCATCAGTATGTGAAGTCATGTAACATCAGATGTTCAAGATTACCTTTGATATCAAGCAACAAAAATCAGCATCTTAAGCTACTTAAAATAAAAAGATGTCATCATTAAATTAGGCAATTTGCTCAAGATGACAGCAGAGTTTCATGGTAAAACAAGGAGCTTGCATCACTTGGGTCCTTAGCGTCTGTCAGATGAGCCTTGGAATAAGCTTCCTGTTGGAGTCTGAAAGTGCATTTCCAGTCTTACAATTATGGGAATCAAAACAAACTGCCATATTAGGAGAAACAAACCAACAAAAAATTCCTAAAAATCCTGAGTAAAGAAGCAATCCGTAAGTTTGACGCCTTATGTCCTGTGAGCCTTCTAAATAAAAAACTGAATGCTTTCCAGAAGTACAAGCATGTCCAGTGAACAGCCTTCCATATCCAAAAGCCACCATATGGCCTCAATTTCAAAATATTCTCAACTCCATCAAGCTCTTTGAAAAATAGATTCCAAACACTAGATATAGTTCTTGGTTTGATTTAGTGGTAAAGGTGTATTCTTTTCCCTTTTCAGCTTGAAATGTTTTCATTAGTAAAGAATGTTTTACAGAGTAAAGAGCAATGTGCCATCCAGAACTATCCATATTAACCAAAAATACACGCTACATATGTTCATAGAGTCACATTGGTTTTCTGACTGTTACTGCCAAAACCATCTTTCTATAAATTCTTTCTGTAAAGTAAACGGTGATATCTAGGCCATAAGGCAAGTTTCCTAAAAGAGATTAATCGAAAACTGTGGTAGCATTGAAATCTTCTGACATTTAAAAAATAGTTTAACACTGATAGTCTATGTGAACTGACAAAAGAGTAGGAGTGGAGGAGACTTGAAGAAAGCTGTCTAAGGAATCTATAAGGAAGGAGAAAATCCCTTCCCAATTTCTTCTTCAAAATAGTAATTCAAAGAATTTTCAAAGTGAGAAAGGCCTATCTTAAGCCAAAGGAGTAAGATGGAATTCAGATGATGGCTCTTTTTAGATAGACATGAAAGAATATATACATAAGAATATGTAAGAATATGTATATAAGAATATATAAATATTCTTTCATGTCTTAAAGTATCAGGAATATATATATACACATATATATATATATTTATATGTATATGTATATGTATGTATATACATATATATGTATATATATATGAATATGTTTAAAGCAATTCAATAAACCCTTTAAATACATAACTGAAATAAACTTCAATTTGAAGCTCACAACTAACATAGTCCATGTATACCAGATTGTTTTCAATATGTTCAAATCTGTTTAGATGATTAAAGTATCCTTTTCCTTGATGCCTCCAAAAAAATGTTCTAGGAATCTGAGAGACTATGGACAAGGAGGTAAAATACAAACCCATTTCCTGAAACAAGATTTGTTAACTATGCACTATGTATTCATTATACCCAGACATTCATAAAGGAATTTCAGTAAAGCTGGTCATTTCCTAAGTTTTCTTTCCTTTAATGAGACAGTGATTCTATTCCATTTTGCTTTCACACATTATTTTTAGGTAAGAATTCTATTTTCTAAACTAAAAAGCACAGTCAATATTTGATTATAATTTACTCCTGAATTTTTGAATGTGCATTAAGCACATACAATTTTGTTTTGTTTTGTTTTGTTCTGTTTTAAATGTTTACCAATGTCATGCTACAAGATTTGATTATACAAACTTCAAAAACGCCATCAAATAAATATTGACCATTCTCTGTATCTGTGATATTTCACCCTATCTTGACATTAATATTGTGTGGAACTGATCAAAAGTGCTTTCATATATTCCCACATTCAGGGATGCTTGTAGAATGCAACTCAAAATTGCGATTTTCCCTCACATCTTACTTGCAGTATTTCACCTGTAAATTCTCCCATATGTCCTGTAAATGTATGATAACCTTGGCAATTTTACTTCTCCCCCAGTGACTTTTTTCTTCTCTAACATCAGGGTCTTTAGCAGCTCACATTACATTTACAAGACATTTATCATTATCTTTGGACAACTTCTCAAATATTAACGTACCCTTGTAGGAAGAAGATCAAGTCAGGGAATACTCAAGGAAACTAGACATTCATAAGTGCATGGGCCTTGACAGATGCACTCAGATGTCACTGCAAGGCCACTCTCAATAATCTTTGATTAGTCTTGGGAATGGGTAAAAGTGCCCAAAGACAGGAGAAAAGCCAATGTCTTTCCTAACATCAAGAAGGAATCAGGGAACTACAGGCCGGCAACTCACCTCACCGGGAGTGTGATGCAACAGCTAATCCTGGAAACATTTCCAGGCACATGAAGATCATCAGGAGTAGTCAGCATACATTCACCAAGGGGAAGTCATGACTGACCAACATGGTAAATTCCTATAATGAAATAAGTAATGTAATGGATGAAGTGAGAGAAGTGGATATTGTCTTCTTGGACTTCATTAAGGCATTTGACACCACGCATGAGAACCTCATAGAGAAGCTGTTGAACTATATCCTGGATAAGCTGACAGCGAAGTGTCAATTAGCGAAGTACAAACAAGCGAAGTAAAATTGGCTGAGAAGACAGACCCAGAGGGTATCGGTCAGTGGTGCAAACTCTAGTTGGAGGCCAGTAACAAGCAGAGTGTCCGATCAATACTGGGCCCAGTTCTGTTTACCATGTTCACTAGTGTTCTGAACAATGGGGTAGAGTGCACACACTAAATTCAAAGACACAAAACTGGGAGGAGTTTGTCTATCTGATTAAGCAGAGGGTCCTGCTGTCATCCAGGGGGACCTGCACAGGCTGGAGAAGTGGGCTGACAAGAACTTCATGCAGTTCAACAAGGCAAAGTACAAAGTGCTGCACCTGGGGAGGAACAAGCCCATCCACCTGTACATGCTGGTGGCCACTCAGATGGAAAGCAGCTCTGCAGAAAAGAACATAGGACAACTGGTGGACACCAAATTGAATATGAGTCAGCAATACGCCCTTGCTGCTAAGAAGGCTAACAGTAATCTTGGCTGTGTTTAGCAAAATGTTGCCAATAGGTCAAGAGAGATCTTTCCCCTCTACTCAGCACTGGTGGGGCTACACTTGGATTATTGTGTCTAGCTCTGGGACCCCAGTACAAGAGAGACATTGACATTTGGGAAAGGGTCCAATATAGGATCACAAAAATCATTAAGAGACTGGAATACTTCTCCTGTGAAGAAAGACGGATAAATCTAGGAAATTTTAACCTAGGGAAGAGAAGGCTTAGGGGGAACCTTATCAAGGTATATAAACAGAAGAAGGGAGGGTCTCATGAAGAAGGGTGCCTCTGCATTTGCTGTAATTATCATGGTTTTACTTGCTACCTATCCCTAGATATCAAATTAAATGCATTCACATAGAAGCAAACTTTAACCAACAAAAGGGACAAGAATAGGAATCAGTGTGGTGAGCAAAACACAAACTCTATTTTTCTAATTCACTGCTAATTATTTTGAAATGCATAATAATTAGATATAACTGTATTATTAATGTTCAGCTTCAAAATATTTAAAACAAAATGCCATTCATTCTCACATGACACAGCAATCTTACAAACATTTCTCAATAATTCAGCCCATTGCTCATGGGCACCTCTTAGATAAAAGTGAGTTTTTTGAGCCAAGTTTGTGAAAAATGATTCACCTATACTATACCTAAATTATGATATCAATGGCAAGAGGCATGACTTGCATTTTGTAAAAGTTATGAGAATATAACATGAAAATGCAAAACAGACTCCTTGGACTAAAAAACTCTGTTTTCTACCATTAATATAAAAAGAGCATTTATTCATAGTTCTAGTGTCAATGAATGGACCAAAAACTTTTGAACAGTCTCAGTAGAACCATAATTTGTTATCTCACATTTTGCCAAGATTATTATTTTTGACAAGATTATTATTTTTCATCATAAATAATTTATAAAGAACTATACAAAACAAGCACAAAATAAATAATCACAAAATACTGTAGAGAAACTACCGTACTAAGGAACTGCAGACAAGAGAGAAAAAAAAAAAACAAAACTGCAGACTGAGAGAAAAAATGAGAATAGACTAGAGAATTAATTTAGAAATACTAAAACTCCTGCTTGTTACACAGCTTGTTTACTAACTCTTCGGTCAGTTTGTTCAGATTTAAGAGACATTTCTGCTACTTCATAGCTTAAATCAGAGATAGAGATGTTTAACATAAACAGAAAGAATATACTATTCAGAAACCCTGTCAACAGGTCTCTGCTCTTTCTTCTATTTTTTCCCCATTCTTTTTCCTTTTTTTTTTTTTTTTAATCTCAACCTGCCTCATTTTGTTTTATAAAACCAAATTGAAAATGTTTCTGTCTGAAGACTTTCTTTTTTTTTTTTCCGTCTCGTTTTGGACAAAGGAGAAAGCAGCATTGTCCAACACAAATTCAGAAAAACACAGACCATAAGACAAACATTTCTACCCAGAGTTTTACATGCAAGGTATACTTTGGTTTGAATAAATTAATACATAAACAGAATGGCCAACTTTGTACTTCTGCTTTTGTTAATTCTCTGTGCTACATTTCTTTTTATGTTAATGCAATATTTATTGCATTAGTAAATTTTTTTTTTTTTTTATTTTAACCTGCGGTTTCTCAGTTTTTGAATTTAAGTAGAGATATAACCTTTTGTACCTAATTGTTCTTTTCTCTTTTGTGTCTCTTAATTATATTGTATTTGCATAGTTTTCCCCTAGACAGGAACAAATGGTTCTGCCAAAAAGAGCAGCTCTATGACTTTAATGAAGATTCTGGATGCTGCCCATGATTGATATTAAACTAATCCAATTTCCTGTAAAGATTGTGTATCTCTTCTAACACAGTGATTGACATCACAACCACTCAAAAGCACCTCACATATAGGGGATGAACAGCTTCAGAAGTGCCGCTGAAGCGGTGCTTTCCACAAGGACATCAGGAGAGAAAAGCCTTGTCTCCTACACATGGAGTATATTTGTGAATAATGTCTTTTTCTTTCAAAACTCAGAAAGATCTCAACATCTGTTTATGCACCCATATTTTGCAGTCATCTACTTCATATTCAAAACAAATGAAAAAGTTGTTGTGAAGAGGGTTGTCTCAAAACTTAAAGACCAGCTTTCTAACTTATGCCTCTGCTTCTAGGCAAATGTTATAGTGCATTTCTCTTATGCATATTGTATCCTTTTACCTAAAAGTGACTTACTGTTTTGATTTTGATTATTATTTGATCATGTTTGTCCACCTTAACAAAAACAAAACAAAACAAAACAAAAAAACTAGCTTGTAAATTACTCTTTAAATTAAATATACTCTAGCTTGTAAATTACTTATGCAGAGATCTATGAGCTCAGGTAAGGCTAAGTACATTAAATAATTTACTTCTGAGTTTTAAAATAAAATCATAATATTTCATCAGTACTTTCACTTCTTCCTTACTATATCATGCTTTCTCCTATAAACTTTTAAAAAGAGTAAATTATTATTTATATGTTTTAACAGTGAATGCATCAAAACTGCTACCTAATTTTGTCACGGTTGTCGTTTTATTTGGAGATGAAGATTTACCAAAGCCACTTTAGAGGAAATATGCTGCTCCTACATTGCTGTGTTCACAGATGAGGTTTCCAAAAGATCTACAGTATATGTCTGCAAATAGTAAGGCTAAAAATTTGTACCAGTGGACAGAGGCAAAATCAAAAAACCTTCCCAAACTGATTACTAGAAATAAAACCAAAGAAAAATAGACCTGAAGGGATCACCTACTCCTTCCAGTGTTTGAAAGATAGGATTAATTATATCTTTTTGTTGTTATTAATGGCACAGACTCCACAGCCTTTCCTAAGTTTTTTTTTTTTTTTAACTGCCTTTATCAATTAAAATAAAAATCAACTGAAAACTCCAATTTTATTTTTTCTTGTTTCAGTTTAAGCCAATTTTTTCTGGTATTTGCAACAGCTTTTGTATACCTGACCTCTTGATTTTCCTCTTTTATTCTTTCCTCTCCTTTGGGTTTAAATAGTTACATTATCTTTAAAATTCTCTCAGAAGTGATGCATTTTAGGTTTCTGATCAGTCTCACCCAGATCTTGGAGATCTTTCTTACTGCTTTTCTACATCTTGTCTCTAATCTGTTAAAATGATTTCAGATTCTGAGCTCACTCTCCAATGTATTTGTTATCCTTCCCAGATTTGTTTCCTATAATATATTTATTAAGCAAGCACTCTATTTCTTCATCCAAGCCCTTAAAAACATTGAACAAGACCAAGCAGAGCCTCAACAGACCATGACACTCTTCTAATTATCATTAAATGTCTGATCCCCACTCTGGTACACTCATCTTTTGCATATACATAACTGTTTAATCTAGAACATGCTTTGCAAGCACTCTTATGAAAATGTCCTGTAAGAGAATTTTGAATATTTTTTTTTCAAATAGGATATCCTCAGCTGAAAACCTAGTTTGAAGTATATGAAGGTAGCACAGTTTCCCTTCCCTTCCCTTCCCTTCCCTTCCCTTCCCTTCCCTTCCCTTCCCTTCCCTTCCCTTCCCTTCCCTTCCCTTCCCTTCCCTTCCCTTCCCTTCCCTTCCCTTCCCTTCCCTTCCCTTCCCTTCCCTTCCCTTCCCTTCCCTTCCCTTCCCTTCCCTCTTTCCCTTCCTTTCCCTTCTCTTCCCCTCTTTCCTGCAAACAGGTGTTTTATGTTTGGGATCTGTGTTGATTCATATATAGTGTTGGATGGATAGCAAACCAGAGGCCAATATTTTTCTTTTACAACACTCATCCTAAAATAGGATTACTATGTATTACAGTATTACTATTACTACATTACTATGGCTGTATAGTAATGTACCTGCACAAAGAGACAGGAGCATAGTATTGTTAGCAGACCTCGCAATGAAAGCTCATATACCTGTTTTTGGTGAATGGTTGTGGGCATATCGTTCTTTATATTCTATTGTTGCTAGAAAAAAAAAAAAAAAAAAAAGAGAGTATTTCAAATAAAAGGTGTTATGTATTACAACTTTTTTTTACCTAAACTGCCCTCTTTTCCTAAGATTAATATTTTGTAATGTTGATAGTTTTCATGAAGTATTTACATTGTTTTAAAATGTGAATGTTTTTGAGATATCTGAATATTTTTTTTGTGGAAAAAAAAAGAATAAAGAGGATTGGGAGAACTGAATGTCAATAAACAAAATGTTAATAACATTTTTATTACAATAATAAACATTAATAACATTTTGTGTTAATAACACATTTATTTTGCCTTTTCTTCCTTCAAAAAGTCATCTTACAACCACTGAAGATTTTTTGTTCCTACAAAATATTTATTTTCAACTTGTCCTAATAATCACTACAGAAAATTCTATGACCTTAAATGTGTGCTGAAAAAAGTAAAATAGTAAAAGAAACAAACGAGTTATTTCAGTAACTTCAGATCTGTCAATGATACTGTTGGACAGAGAGATAATTGGTTATTTCAAATCTTACTCTTAAGCTTACTAAAGGTTAAAGGTGTTCAGCTTTTCCCTGTAAACAAGAAGGAACATAGCACCTAGTTTTAGAAACAGCTATTTATATTTTCTATGTCAGTTCTGAATTTTATTTTCCTCATGTAATCCAAATACCTTTTCTTGACGTTTAGCAAAACTTCAATCCATCTAATTATCTATGAATAAAAAGATAGCAAGACACATTATAGTAACTTTCATCTTTATTTAACTTTAATTATACATTAATAATATATTTATTTAAATAAGTTGTTCCTTCTATTAGCATAAATAACATCCAGTTGTTGAAGTGGAAATGCTATGATTATTAATGGAAAAATCAGAAATGACATATTGAACTTATAGAGAAATATATTGACTGGAAGATTTGGGAAGATTAAAAAAAAAAAAAAAAAAAAGAGCAACAACTTTTAGGAGAAAACCTTACCACCTCAAATATCTGTCTGTATTCAGATAAAAGCCAGAACATCTAAAATCACTCTGGGAAAGGAACAGACTCTGCTCTGCTTTATAGAACAGCAAGCATGCCACACAGGATGATGTTCAGCTGGGAAGTTTAGGTGTGAGTTAATAAGTAATTATTCTATTCTAATTTATTAATAGGATATCACCTTTGCAGATTATTATTGATTTCTTCTTTTTAATACGCTGTGCAATAAAAGATAGGAATCTTATATTTCTGGACTGGTATTTTTTATTTGCATCTAGTTTGAGAAGATTAACTTTTGATAGAATGATAGAATTGTAGAATATCCCGAGTTCGAAGGGACCCCCAAGGATCCCCAAATCCAGCTCCTGGCTCCATATAGGACCACACAAAAATCAAACCATACATCTTAGAGCATTGCTTAAACACTTGGAACTCCAGCAGGCTTGGTGCTGGTGCCCTGTGGAGTCTGTCCCAGTGCCCAACCACCCCCTGAGTGCAGAACCTTTCCCTAACACCCAGCCTGACCCTCCCCTCTCACAGCTCCATGCCATTCCCTCAGGTCCTGTCGCTGTCCCCAGAGAAGAGATCAGTGCCTGCCCCTCTGCTACCCTCACTGAGGCCACCACGAGGTTGCTCCTCAGTCTTCTCTTCTCTAAGCTGAGTAAATGAAGTGACTGCAGCTACTCCTCATATGTCTTCACTATCTCCATAGTATTCCTTAAGACACTCTCTAATAGTTTTATGTCTTATGTTGGGGCACCCAAAACTGCACACAGTACTTGAGATGAGCCTGCATCAACACAGAGCGGAGTAGGACAATCACTTCCCTTGGCCAGCTATCAATGCCATGCTTGATGCACTTCAGGGTACAGCTGGCCCTCCTGGCTGCCAAGGCAGATTGTTGACTCATATTTAACTTGCTGTAGACCAGAACCCCCAGATCCCTTTCTGTGGGGCAGCTCTCCCACTTCTTGTCCCCCAGTCTGTAATTACAGTCAGGGTTGCCCCTTACCAGGTACAGAATCCAGCACTTTCTCTTGTTAAACTTGATGCAGTAAGTGATATACCAGACCTCTAATCTGTCAAAATATCTTGGCAAGGCCTTCACTCCGCTCCTGAGGGAGTCAACAGCTCTTCCTAATTTAATATCACGTGCAAATTTAGTGAGCATTTGAGTTGAGTCCTTCATCCAGATCATTTATAAAAGCATTAAAAGAACTGGCCCTAAAATGGATCCTTGTGGAATTCCACTAGTCTAATAACTCATGATCTGGTCTAACAACTCATGAACTACTAATTCAGAAAAGCCTCTTGTGGATGGCCTGTGAGCTATGGAGATCTCTGATAATGAGGAGGAGTAGGTTGTCCCTACCTGAGACCTGAAAACTTGACAAGTATACACTTTTTCCATGGAAACAAGTCAAACCAAAATGTTTCTTTCCCCCTTCATATTTTATTTTAAGAAATTGTAATAAAGGATTCTGTATTTCTTTTACATTAAAGTGGGATGCATGAAACAGGTTGTTGTCAATACCTTCCTACAACTGTAACATGCAGGACTACTTCACATGAAGTATCATATAGAGATTTTTGTGAGATTGCTTTCAAAATAAGCTATTATTCAATGTAATGATAGTAGGGTCTACTCCTCAGAGAATGCAACCTTAAATGAGTTCAAGGAAAAGAAAGAGATACACATACAAGGAGCATAAAAGAAAGACAGATATACTAATGTCCTTGAGCAAATGAATTCATATTTACTTCTCTGTACTGTTCCAGTCTAAACCAATTTATGTAGTGTCTCAGGTGAAATTTAGCTTGGACAAGGGAAGAGAAAAAGCTGTTATAAGGACTGAAAAGGGGAGGCTGCCTTATTCTAAGCTAGCTCCTAGTCCTCTGTGCTAAATGTTTGAGAAATTAAGTATACAGCAGTCACTGACTTCAAATTAAGTGGTAATGAGTACAGATTTCCATGAAGATTCCACGAATTAGTAATTACAGTTTTATTGCAACTGGAAATGGTGAAATAAACTCAGTCTCCACTGTCCCATACATGTAATTGATGAGTTAATTTGTCTTCAACACTGTCACGGTTTTAATATTTCTCCATCTATGCCATGAAAATTAATAGGATGCAGATGTATAA
>NC_049198.1:69231490-69253452 GCF_009769625.2 Cygnus olor | reverse complement strand
CATGAGTAGACTCAATGAAAATGTGGGACTGAACAGTGATGTTCTGTCTTGTGATATACTTTTGGCAAGTTGCCTCACTAAAAATGTTTTGTTGCCAGAAATATTGTTGATCTGACTAATAATCAAGAACATGTACTGTCTGATGTTCTTGTTCTTGGCAGCAGCTCCAAATGGTCAACTGAAGACATCATACCTGCATGTCGTCAGATGTAGCAAATAGGCACCTGCATTTTGTTTGAAGTGCTAAAGACTGAATGAAGCATACTGGTATTCCAGAATGGAGGTGTGTAACGGGGTGAATGACGTGCGCCTGTGCTGTGGACATCTAAGACTCCATTCTGTAGCTCCAACCCTCTGGTAGTTTATAAAAGCACCCATTTAGGTCCAATAAACCTGGGTAGTGACTGTAAATTCACATCTTCATGAAATATCTTCTCCTCCTTCCTTCTGTCTGTTTTGTAATATTCCTTTAATTTCTTTTTGCAGTTCCCATTTCCCCAGTGTATATTTCCATTCATATTATCAGTGTTTTTGTTTGTTTATTTATTTAGAACAACAGTAGGCTTTTTTTTTTTTTTGACTAAGATGAATAATGTCAGCTCAAGCTTCAAGCATTTTGTAGGAAAGAACTCTGTCAATTCTTCTTACAGAAAACAAATGTATATAACGTAACTCTACAACCACCATATTAGTCCATTTTAGTGTCCCACTATCCTTACCACTAAAGAGTATTTTTTATTTTCATTATGACTTTTTCTAGAGGTAGCTTGAGCTCATTAGTTCATTTGTCATTGTTTTAGATAAGTTCAAGTCAAAAGAGGTTAAAGTGTTCAGAGTTAACAGAAAATTTCTTGAATCACTATCTTAATTTCTCTAATCATACTATGTTGAACAAGCAGTCTGTTATAGTTAGCAATCACATCGACATGCAATCACATCGACATGCCAGATTAAACAAGCATATCGTTATTTTTGACAATATTGTTCTTTCACTGTGTAATGTATTTGCCTGCTGCTGATTTAATAAATAAATAAATAATCTAATTTGTTACTGTGATATACATATATGTATATATTTTTGCATACCTAACAATGCATTTGCGTACAATATCTGAACCCAAACTTCCACAATGATTTCTTCAAGCTCACTATAAAATGTCATTTCTTAAAGGAAAGGCTTAGGTTATGGACTCATTGAAAGAATGTGACCTCATCACAAGCTTTCTTCATTTTCTGTTCAACAGCAGCAGTCTTTATATCTTTTTTCCATTTTCTCCTAAACTCCAGCTCACCTGGAAAGATACTACTCTCTTTGTTACATGGAAAAATCCTTTCTGCACCTGTGTTCTAATACAACCAAAAACATATTTCTGCCCATTTCCATGATTCCTTTCACATTTACTATTCTGAGATGAATATGGACACTCCTCTCAATTTCCTTTTTTTTTCTTCTAAACTTGCCATTCCTCAAATTTATACCTTCATTTTTATCCAATAATGCTCTTTTATGAGATTTTGATTGTTGCCTTGAATTTGCAGCTTATTTACAATAAAAATAGCAAGTATTCTATGGTATAAATGAAAATTTAGGCTCAAGAATTCACACCTGGTTTGCTGAAAGCCACAGAATTTAGTTACAGCTTTAACTCTTTTCATTTAATTGACTGACTAAATTCAGTTTTATTTCTATTGACAAAAAGTGACATAGCTGGGAGATTAAAGAGTCAGAATCAAATATTTTAGCTATAAAATAGCACATGAATGATGTACAATACCATAACTGGGACTTTTAGACTTCTTTATTTTAGATACTTTTTTATTTGCAACTATCCTTATTTTGCAGATAAGTGACAGAACATTCCGTGCTTTGATTTCAACTCATTTTTCATTTAATCAACCTTACCATGCTAGAAGATACTGAATTGTTTCTCAGTTAAATTATGGGAAAGGCTGTGCTAAAGAGATTTGTTTCATGTCACTTGAATGATATAGTTTCCTAATGTTATATAGCTTTTCAATTTAAAAAGAAAGAATGTCTTTCTAGCTCAGAAAACATACAGTCTGTAGGCTTTACAGTGTATAGGAGGGTTTTCAAATACCAACAGAGCTGTCCCTTTCCAGATTTATTATTAGTATTCAGGCAACATTTTACAGAAAGGGAGGTGGAGACAATCAGGTTCCTGTTTAATATTATTTATAAGCAAGCCTTGTCATACCCTTCAGGCTCCATAAACCTTGCCAATATGCCTTTTGTCAAGCACATCGGACCTTGTGCATCAACAGCAGGCTAAAATATGTTTCACATATACTGCTGTAAAACTAAAAACAACAAGAACAACAACAAACACAACTGTTTTTCTGAAAAGATGGTCTCAAATCCCTTCTTTTTATAAGACAATTATGTTATTTTTCTATTACTTTCACTGAAGTTCCAGCAGTACTGATATTTTTAGGTGTCTCCTCTTGCAATTATAGAAGAAAGAGATCTATTGGTTGTGAGAAACTCTATTTAGATAGTGCCTATTTCTCTCTGCCAATCCATCATTTAACCATATAATAGCCACCCTTCATACTCGACCATAGGAGGAGTAGATAAGGAGTAGACAAGTTTATAGATTTTGGTCAGATGGTCCATGATGCACTTTTCACCTAGTGATCTCAGACATTTTTGTAAAAAGGTGGTGATTGATTGGAATGTACTGGAAAGTGTGGGACCCAAGTATGGAATAAGGGGTGGATGTTGTCCTGGTTTCAGCTAGGATTGAATTAATTTTTCTCCTCCTAGCTGGTAAGGTGCTATGTTTTGGATTTAGGATGAGAATAATGTTGATAACATGGGGATGCTTGAATTGTTGCAGAGCATTGCTTACACTAAACCAAGGACTTTTCAGCTTCTCGCTCTGTCCTGCCAGTGGGCAGGCTGGAGGTGTGCGTCAGGAGTTGGGAGGGGACAGAACCAGGACTGCTGACCCAAACTGGCCAAAAGGATATTCCGCACCATATGACGGCATGCTGAGCAATTAATATGTGGTGGCTGTCCGGGGTGGGGGGTGCTGTCTGCTTGGAGATAGGCTGGGCATCGGTCAGTGGGTGGTGAGCAATTGCATTGTGCATCACTTGTTTTGTACACATTATTATTATTATTATTATTATCATCATCACCATCATCCTTTCTTTTCTGTCCTAATAAACTGTCTTTATCTCAATGCACAAGCTTTCATTTTTTTTTCCGATTCTCTCCTTCATCCCACTTAGAAGGGGTGGAGGGTAAGTGAACTGCTGTGTGGTGCTTAGCTGTCAGATGGATTAAACTCTATTGGGTTTAAATGATGGGTTAAAGCTGTCGGGGATTGGACTAGAAGATCTTTCAAGGTCCCTTCCAATCCCTAACTTTATGTGATTCTGTGAAACCACAACAGCCCTTTCTGCGGTCCTTATACACCCACCAGCTGCATAAGAACGTCAAAATATTGAATAGGTTTATTTCTAGATTTCACTGTAAGGTAAAAGGAGGTGAAATGTAGCTTAAATATCTGTAGAGATAGTTCCTCCAAGGTGTATAGAAAAACTGCTGGACTCACTCCTAATCATGACCCAAAATCTATCTTTACAGCATCTGTGTTTTGAAGAACAGAACATTTAAATTACCTTTTCTGCTCTGGTAAAGCATAAGTCACCTGTTGGTGAAGAAACTGTGAACAAGAATATATATTAAATGCATTTAATATATATTAATTAATATATTAAAATACAAAACAAATAAAAACATAAAAAACCTTTGAAAGTTATCGTGTTCTGCAGTACCAACTCAGAAAAGCCTTGGCAAACCTTTTGCTTTCAGAAATAAGCAAAGAGGTTTTATGGTCAGTTTAATGGAAAGACAATTCAAACTCATGGGCCATTATCAGGCCATGAGGTTCTAACTACAACTGGAGAGAAAAAAAAATAAAAAAATCCTGAGTTTTCCTCTAGAGCTTCTGTTTCAGATCTTGGACAAACCATCAACATTTAGATCACTCTGATCTGAATTTAAATGTGTAGGAGATGATTGTTCAGGAGAGAAATGATTCCAGAAACTACAGTTACTAAATAAGATGTAAGTCAGTTTCAAATTTGCTTTTTGCAGTATTTCTTTTCCTATATTGCACTGACAACGGTAAGTTTTAGAAAGTTTCAGGAAAACAAATGACTAATATAACATCACGGCCTTTGTTCATTTCCTTCTCAAAATCTACATGGCTCTGATAGTTTGTCTGGAACATCTTTCTTATAGAAACTTGAAAAATGCAGTTATTATTCCACTTGAAAAATAGTTCAATAGAATTACTGAACTTGAAAAACAAGAAATTGATTTCTTCTCTGCTGGTTAACTATTTGTTTACTTTTTTTCCTCACTTTATTTAACTGTTATTATTGCTTATAGATCTTACTATCTATTACTTACCTATTCTCTTGTTCATTGATCTTGGTAAGTATTCCTCTTTAAACTGAAAAAGCTAAAGTCTCCCTTCCTGTGTCTGTGCTGCAGCATACAGGGTATTTCCCAACACTTTCTTCATCTGTGTGTTTTGACTACACAAGATTTCTCTGCTAAGAGATAAGAAACAGGGTGCTGGTCTGTCTGTTTCCTACTCCACCATCCGTACCTTCATTTCCATGGGAAGGTGACCAGATGCCAGGGTACAGAAGACTCTCATGTTAAACGCTCTGGATTAGCTGGAAAGTGCTTGCCTACCCTTATAAATCCTGTGAAAAATATGCACACACCATCACCATTAAAAAGTGCTAAAATGCAATTACAATGACTAATAAGTGTTCTCTGAGAGGAAATATACACCGAGTTTTCACCTTCATTAAAAAAAAGATTTACAGAAAAAGCTATATCCAGGTACTGTATAGGGCAGTGACGAAACCTGAAAGCCTTGAAAAACTCTGGCTATATAGCTCAGTGTTTAATTTTAATAACATTTATTCCAATCGTGGTTCATTTCTCAGCAGAGGCATTTGTCAAATTATGTTTTTTCCTTCTGTGGCTAGGTTAATATGGCCAAATTCCTTTTTGTTTGTGATACCATCCTGTCTTAACATCTGTTTTGTAGAGCAGAATTTCTGAAGATTAATAACAGGCTTTATCTACGTTACTCTAACAAAAAAAGGAAAGGAGACTTACCCTGAACTTAGTTTCAGCATATGAGTTTATGTATTGTGGCATTATGGTGCCTCAGAGGACACCTGGAGTAAAGGAATATTTAATATTATAGTAATAGGAATATTTCCCAAAACCTGAGCTGCATGTAATCTTCAGCTTCATTTGTCTCTTCAGCTCTCTCTCTCTCCCTCTCTCTCTCTCTCTCCCTCTCTCTCTCTCTCTCTCTCTCTCTCTCTCAAATTCTGAAGTAGTCCATCTATCTCATTAAGGGATAATTGTGGTGATTTTATATGTTGGGCAGATGAGCTCCACTACAACCGCTCTCTCACTCCCCCTCCTCCAAGGGAAAGGGGGATAAAATATGATGGAAATTACCATTATTGTTACAGGCAAAACAGACCTAGAATATGGAGATTAACAAAACTATCATCGTGGACAAAACAGACTCAGCATAGGGAGATTAATATAATTTATTACCTATTACTAACAAGCTAGAGCAGTGAGAAACTAAAAACAAACTAAAAACATCTACCCTCCACCCATCCTCTTCTAAATCTTCCCACGAAACAGCACGGGGCAACAGGGAACTGGGGGCTGCGTTCAGTCCCTGATGCTTCATCTCTGCCGCTCCTTCACAGTCACTCTCTGCCCGTGCTTCACCTGGGGTCCCTCCCACAGGATGCCCTCCTTCCCGAACTGAGCCTGCGGGGGCTGCCCACAGGCAGAAGCTCTTCAGGAACTGCTCCCACACGGCTCCGTACCATGGAATCCATCCCCCAGAAGCAAACTGCTCCAGCACAGGTCCCCCACGGGCAGCAGCTCCCCCCCAGACCCCCTGCTCCTGCGTGGGCTCCTCTCCATGGTCTGCAGCTCCGGCCTGGGGCCTGCTTTTGATGGGGCTCTCAATGGGCCGCAGCCTCCTCCAGGCTACATCCACCTGCTCCACCGGGGGCTCCTCCATGGGGGGGCTGCAGCGTGGAGATCTGCTCCATGTGGGACCCATGGGCTACAGGGGGACAGCCTGCTCCACCAGGGGCCTCTCCACAGGCCGCAGGGGAACTGCTGCTGCCTGCCTGGAGCACCTCCTGCTCTCCTGCTGCACTGCCCTTGGGGGCTGCTGGTTCTTACTCCTCTCTCCCAGTTGCTGTTGTACTTTTTTTTTTTTTTCCCCCTTCCTTAACTCTGCTCTCCCAGAGGCTCAGCCAGTGTCACTCATGGTTAGGCTCTGGCCAGCAGCAGGTCCATTTTGGAGCAGCTGGAGCTGGCTGTGATCTGACATGGGGAAGTTGCTGGGCTCTTCTCACAGAGGCCACCCTTGCATCCCCCTTGCTACCAAAACCTTGCCATGTCAATCCAATACAGTAATGAATAATTAGAGAAGGAAAGAACTCTTATTATTTTAGGAGCTACACAATAAAAAGACTTGTAAAGACTGTATGGTAAGCACAAGACAAAAATGAGGAATATTTCTTTTACATTTAGCTTCCTGGTGAGGACTCGGCTTTCAGTAATTTCTGAAAAGCTGCACCAAAGAATTCATTAGTATGAGGCTGCAAAACTTCCATGTGCTGTCTGATCTCATTCTTTCCAGGAAGAGCTGCAGAAGGAAGTTAAAAGGCCTGAGGTGTACTAGTTAACAGTGTAGTATAGGAACTCTAATTTTTCATCTTAGTTCATTCACTCATTAGTTTTCAGGCTATAAGTTCCATGTTTCTGATACTTAAATACCTGTCCATGCTGCCTGAGATTTCTGGAGGTATAGCAGCTTACCTATAGAGTTGTACCATCAGGTATGCTGAAGTTGCCACATATGCTGATGGACTTCAGAATATGCAGCAGATCTAACTCTGTCTGTAAATCCTGGGTGGAAACATGGCCATCCTGTTTCTAGCAGACAAATCCAGCACATGGAGAACATTATGTGGAATCAGTAAACTTGGAGCGTACCACTTGCTAATGTAAGTTGTATGAGGCGTTTGGATCAATGTCCTCGAAATGTGTTCATAGTGTCTTGGGAAGGTAAGCTGCAGCAAAAGCTGCCATGTAACATGGCACCAGAACACTAGTTTTCTTGTATAGCAGCCTAGAAAAATATTTGCGTTAAGAATGGTAGACAGTTAACACAGTTTTACAGGCTTTACAGCCTTTGGCCTCTTGAGGCCAAAGTTTTGTAATGCAGATTTTCTACTTGGTCTTTCATTTCAGTGGCCTTTCATTAGTTTGGTCATTATGCAGTAGACTGGAAGAATTAATGCTCAACATGATTCAAATACTTGTCAAAATGCATCTGGAAGATAATACGCTTAGATCTGGTGTTGTTCTCCTGTTTTATAGAAATGTATGCTTTACAAGGATTCACTGCCACTGTTAACCGCAAAACACAATTCTGAGTACTTCAATCAAAACAACTACCCAGGAGTGCATTGTCACCTCTGTTCCAGTTCTATTACCTCTGTATCCCTTGTTGAGAACAGGCAAAGGTAAAGACACTGCAGAAGCGCTATGAGTTTGTAACACTGAACCCTTGGTGACTGTTGCAGAATTCCCTGTTCTCACAATCTTCTCTACTCTCTCTAAACATTCCTAGGATACAGGCAAAGCACAGTTTTTCCTGTAAATGTAAATTAATACACTAAAAGCTCTCAGACTTAGGACACAATACACTACATGTAATTCCTAAAGAGCTTGATGCTCCACATTTGTGTACCTAAATCATTTTATCATTCATTTAGTAGCAGAACAAATTAGTCATAATCTCTTATTTTGGTGCAAATTATGCTGACATGCCTATGCTAATATGCTTTCTGATAAAGTAAGTGCTTGTGCTGTCAGAGCACAAATTTCATTTTGTCTTTAGTAAAGTCAAGGGAAAGAGCTGAGTCTGCAGTAGGACAGCTTACTTGAGGAGAATTAGAGATTTATTAACAGATTTCATTAAATATATGTAGGGACTCCAGTATTCAAGGTTGGAAAATCAGGATGCAAGAGAGAAGAAATAAAGCAAAACAGGAGAAACAATTAATATAACATTATCACACAGATCCATACATATGAAAAATACAGATCTGTGCTTTTTCTAATGATGCAGTTTTTCAAGAATCCTGACTTCATTATTTATCTAGTGTGGTTTACAGTTTCCTAAAGGAATATGCAGCTTGACACTCTGACTGGAAACACAACTGATCAATGACACACTGCTCATGTGGCAGTGGATGTGACACAAAGCACTTTGCTTTGATTATAACTGGTAACTCTGCTTATGTGAAAGAAATAATAACATTTCACATTCAATTCTGGTCCATCATCTGTCACTTTAAATCGAGTACCAGAGAAAAATACAGATTTCCTCGTCTCAGCTTTAGCTCAGATATTGGAACAGTTGGAAATATTTAATGACCAAATAGTGACAAATGACCTTTTGTTTTATGTAGATGGAAGAGAAAGCTGTGAAGGTTCCTTGCTTACTAGTTGACTGTTAAATATTTAATGAGTATTTTAATAAACAATCATCTAATGACAGATTCATTCTGACAATTATTTTTAATTGTGTTCTCAAAAATGTTCTTTTATTCACTGTTACTGTTTCACCTATTGAAAATACTTCAACATCGGACACCTTAAGCATCTGTTTCACTATGTTTGCCTGAAAAATTAACGACACAAAAAAAAGAATTGTGAAGGAAATGAATAAGGTTTTTGTTAATGAGATCCTGCTCCTGATTTAAAACAGAATCACAGAATCACAGAATCACAGAATTGTCTAGGTTGGAAGAGACCTCCAAGATCATCTAGTCCAACCTCTGACCTAACACTAACAAGTCCTCCACTAAACCATATCACTAAGGGCTACATCTAAATGTCTTTTAAAGACCTCCAGGGATGGCGACTCAACCACCTCCCTGGGCAGCCCATTCCAATGCCTAACAACCCTTTCGGTAAAGAAGTTCTTCCTAATATCCAAACTAAACCTCCCCTGGCGCAACTTTAGCCCATCCCCCCTCGTCCTGTCACCAGGCACATGGGAGAATAGACCAACCCCCACCTCTCTACAGCCTCCTTTAAGGTACCTGTAGAGAGCGATGAGGTCTCCCCTGAGCCTCCTCTTCTCCAGGCTGAACAACCCCAGCTCCCTCAGCCGCTCCTCATAAGACTTGTTCTCCAGACCCCTCACCAGCTTCGTTGCCCTTCTCTGGACTCTCTCGAGCACCTCCATGTCCTTCTTGTAGCGAGGGGCCCAAAACTGAACACAGTACTCAAGGTGCGGCCTCACCAGAGCCGAGTACAGGGGGACAGTCACCTCCTTAAACCTGCTGGCCACACTGCTTCTTATGCAAGCCAGGATGCTGTTGGCCTTCTTGGCCACCTGAGCACACTGCTGACTCATATTCAGCCAACTATCAACCAGTACTCCCAGGTCCTTCTCCGCCAGGCAGCTTTCCAGCCACTCATCTCCCAGCCTGTAGCGCTGCTTGGGGTTGTTGCACCCCAGGTGCAGGACCCGGCACTTGGCCTTGTTGAACTTCATGCAGTTGACCTCAGCCCATCGGTCCAGCCTATCCAGATCCTCCTGCAGAGCCTTCTTTCCCTCGAGCAGATCGACACACGCACCTAACTTGGTGTCATCTGCAAACTTACTGAGGGTGCACTCGATCCCCTCATCCAGGTCATCGATAAAGATATTAAAGAGGACCGGCCCCAGCACTGAGCCCTGGGGGACTCCACTAGTAACCGGGCTCCAACTGGATTTGGCTCCATTCACCACAACTCTTTGGGCCTGGCCATCCAGCCAGTTTTTAACCCAACGAAGCATACGCCAGTCCAAGCCACGAGCAGCCAGTTTCTCGAGGAGAATGTTGTGGGAAATGGTGTCAAAAGCCTTACTGAAGTCAAGGTAGACCACATACACAGCCTTCCCCTCATCCACCAAGTGCGTCACTTGGTCATAGAAGGAGATCAGGTTCGTCAAGCAGGACCTACCTTTCATAAACCCATGCTGACTGGGCCTGATCGGCTGGTTGCCCTGCAAGTGTCGCGTGATGACACTCAAGATAATCTGCTCCATGAGCTTCCCTGGCACTGAGGTCAAACTAACAGGCCTATAGTTCCCCGGGTCTACCCTCCGGCCCTTCTTGTAGATGGGCGTCACGTTTGCTAGCCGCCAGTTGACTGGGACCTCCCCTGATAGCCAGGATTGCCGATAAATAATGAAAAGCGGCTTGGCCAGCTCCTCCGCCAGTTCGCTCAGTACCCTCGGACAGCAGACAATGTATAAACTATGAAGGTCTTTCAGACCTATAATGCCACTACAAACATCTTCAAGGTAGTAAAGCTCTTGAAGCTGGAATATGTCTGTCTTCAGTATGCTATATGTATTAAATGTTAATTAATCTTATGAAATTATTTTAAGTTATGAAATACCACTGAATATGCAGAAAAATGACAAAAATATCCATAAATGACAATAAAATTTCACAAGTCATGAGGTTATCTTATATTAAATCCTAGCACCAGTTACTCAGAGGTACAGTCATAATAAATACTTAGGTTCTGTACTGCACCCTCTTCTTAATATAAGAAAGATCAAATATCAAATGTCAGATTGGAGGAACAGCATTACCAAAAAAAATGGTGGTTTGCTCTCCTCAACTTCACAATATGTAACCTCCTGCTAACAAAAACAGAGGGCACAAGAAGCCTGTTTTGGTTGCCATTTGGCTCATTCTCCTTTAGCCAGGTGAGAGCAAAGACACTGCTTTGGAAAGCTGTCTAACCCGTACGCTACATTTCCAGGAAAGGGTTGCACAATGAATGTTGGTTGTGAAATCTCCTGTACTCAACTCCCTTTAAAATGATCAAGCCTACCATTTCATCTGATTCAATTTCACTTTATTGCCTTTTGTTCCACACCATGCAGTCAATAGGGAACAGGTGATTCTTCACTTTTTTGAGGCTTTGAATTATTCCCTTGTTTTAACTTTGTGCAGTAGTTCTTCCTACTATTAGTCTGTGAATTGTGTTAATGCTTGCTAAACAGTTATTCTATTTTATTCCAAGACCTGTTGCCAATACTGAGTGAATCAGTATTTTTGTTGTACGTACATCTGCACATATTTCTTTTTTAATAGATATGCAGTTATGCATACATTTCAAGTACAGACATTCACTCAAGAGAATATTAGAACTGCAGCAGACAAGAAATGCCAGCGCAACCAAGATAATGGAGAAAACAGCACAATGCACACTCTGGTCCCACCAGACAGGCTTGTGACAAATTCGTACCACAGCTTATCAAACCAGCTAATTCCACATCTAACTCTAAATTTCAGGTAAAACGTTATATCATACAAAGCTCATTTCATTGAGAAAAAAGTGAAAGAACCATAAAGATTGCTAGGTTCATCTTTGTCTTGTTCCTTAAGTTTCCTCTTTCATCTCAGAAAAAGAAGAGAGGCAGAAGTACTGTGCTTGTTGCTGTGTTTGACAACTTGACAAATGAAAAATAAAAGAAACCACTTACCAGCTCTGAGAGATGACAATAGTATATTGCTCTGTCATTTGACAGATGACCTGACCATTGCTATGGGAACCAGCGGGAAGCAAAGTGCCACATAATAGAAAGCTGCTACAGAGCAGTAAAGACAAATAACATGAAATAAATGAAAGGGTTAAAAGGTTAAGAAAATTCTGGTAGTTCCCATGTGTAGCCTGACTGTGAAAATATTTCAGTCTTCAACAAGCTGTGGTAAAAAAAGCATGGAGATTAAAGAATGAAAAATAATATTTAGAACTCTCCACCCTTAAAACTTCAGAGGTTTATCCTTCATGTATTTGCTTAGCATTTAACTATAGAATGGAGACTTAAGAATTGACATGAAATGCTTTAAAAATGCAATAGAAAAAGTAGAGTAAAATCAATAGTGGTGTGAGGAATGACTTGAACAGCTTGTGTTTTTGCAGTGGTAATCAAAAAGTAATTTTATATCCAATAATTTGTATTGATTGTTTGTGAAACTGTAATGCATTATACCATACACCTGGTTGTCTGGTTATAAATATGTGTTCCATTTTCTTGGTCTTTTTCCTTTCTTATTGAATTTCATTTTCTCCAAGACAATTTTTATTCTATGTTGTTAATACATTGGAGCAAAGCAGTAGGCTATGAATATTATTTGAGCAAACAGTTGCAGCTTGCTTTCTGCTCCCAGCTCATTTCTAGAGGAGAACAAAGAGTTTGCGTGGCATAACAAAACGTTCAAACTAGCACCATTTACAGGTGATTCACCCAGCAAGTTGTCACGTTTTTTTGCTTCTTTCAGCTGTTCATCAGATACTCAAAGAATTGGTTTATATAGAATTATATTTGCTTTGGAATACAAAAACTTCCAAATATGATATGATATCAGAAAAAGGCAGGGCAAAAATAGATTCTCTTAAATACGTAAAAGATATTGTAAAGGCACTGCAGAAAGAACAGACTTCTTTTCCTCTTAAGTCAGTTCATCTGTGTAACGAAACCTAGAAAAGTGGCAGAAACTAAGAGGGTAAGTGGGTAGGTGTTGGTTGTTTAAATGCAACCTACAAATATGTGAGTGTTTCAAGCAGAACTCCCATTTTACTTCTTTAAAAAATATTTGAAATAAATTGCAATACCATTAATTAATCTGTCATACTTACTATTTTTTCTTTCAAAATATATTTGTGCTGAAATTTACCAGAATTTGAATAGAATTTATTACCATATTTGTTAATGTATTGTCCAAGGTAATTGAAAAGGTTAAACAGTCACAGATTCTGTTTCTAAATATTACCCTTTGTTTGTTTGTTTGTTTTTCCAGAATCTTAACCGGAAAAAAAAAAAAAAAAAAAAAAAAAAGAAAAAAAAAGTGTACTACATTGAAAACCATAGTGTGTACAGTAACTACTGAAACAGCTAGGGTGCACTTTTTTTCTTCACTTCATGGATAACCTGTTTCAGAAAATAACTTCTAGGCATGTTACCAGGCTGTCTTTCTAAGAGAGAACAGTTTCATTTTAAATGGTCTGATGAAACACATAGACTGCTGGCTATGTGAGTTCTGCATGCAACAGAGCTCACAGGTGGGCCAGGCTTCAGTGATATTTTTCACGAAGACTTTAAAAAAAAAAAAAAAAAAAAAAGAGGCTTTGCAGTACTCTGCCCATAGCTAGGTGAAAATTGACTCTTTAGTGAAATTTATGATATTTCAACATCCAAGCAAATTGAAGCAATTATTTTGTCATGGGTCAAAAACTGTAAAAATGCTTCATTTGGTAATGTCAAAACCAAGTTTTTTGTCTCACTGCTGAGTTTGTCTCTGTTATGCTTCTGTGCATTATTGGAATTACCACACAGTATACAGAGATTTGTAATTTCTGTGTGGCCACATGTGCTTCCTGAAAAAATATGTGCCATGAGAAAGCACAGTCATGAAATTCTTGTGGTTTGCCCCAGATAATCTTGGTGGATGCTGGTTTTTCTCACATATGTTACCATATAAGTTAATCAAAGAAACTCTCTAAGACTCAATTTGGAGTTTTAAAAAGCAGGCATTCTTTAATTGAGGTGCCAGATGCACAGGAGATCACTCCACCTAGTGTGCTTGCTGAATTGCTCAAGCTACAGGGGTTATATGTAATCAAAGCATACATATTCATTTGATTTCCAGTCCCCCCCCAAACAAACAAACAAACAAAAAAACCACCACCACCACCAAAAACATATCTGCACTATTTCCCAGAACTCTTTAAAATATGTAAATATCCCTGATGTATTCACATTTGTTTCTATTGGTGGCGTTTCTGTGATCTTCTGGTGGTCTGGTTGTAGACAGTCAATTTAGGCATGCATACAAAGCCAAATCATTTACATATCAAAGGACCTATGCATACAATGAGTTCCTCACCTAATCTTTACAGGCATAGCTGCTACATGTGAAACCTTCTGATGAAATTACATTTCTTCTCTTCATTCCTACCAGTCCTCATGAATCCTCACCTACCTGTTAAGCCTTACATATTTATTTATTTATTTATTTTCCAGAAGTTCTTTACATGTCCAGGATTTACTGACTTCTCAGAATATGTCTTCATGTATTTTAGAAGATTAAGGTGTAGTATATGCTGATGAAACTGTGTTTTTATTTGGGGAAATAGCAGTACAATTTTGCCCAATGTAATATGTTTTCAGGAACTTAATGAAATTGCTTTGAGAATACATTTTTGAAACTTTAGGGTAGGATGAACCAATGTCTTCATTTGGTAGTACATAACGAGTTTCACTTTTACATTACATCTACATTCATGAATGTATGATATACAGTTTTACATTAGTCAAAGATTTTCAGGTCAAAAGAGACTATCATGACTGATTTTTTTGAATTTGTGCTTAACATACATTACAGAGTTGTGTCATTTAATTTGTGTGTCATGGAAATATAGTATATTTGGGCTGCAGAAGAATTTTTACAGAGGTCTCACAGTTTGAAACACTTCATTGAGTTAAAACTCCATCCACCACATCCATAAACCATTTATTTGAATAGTTAATTGTCATTCCTCTCTCTTTTCTTTTTTTTTTTAATGTCCTCATCATATTTCATTATAAAAACTATCTTTGAAACTCTTTGATATACATAGAAAAGTGAAAATTGTGCTCGTGATTACATTTCAAAAAAAAAAAAAAAAAGATTTGCAAGTGCATGTCAAAATGATCCTTTTCATAAACAAAGAAAAATATCCAGAAAAAAAATCAGAAAAAACACCTCTATTGGCATAAGTGACATCTGAAAGCTACACAATAAAACGTCGTAAATTCTGTGATAAGTCCTTGAAAAATGCCACGTCCTTTAATTTTCACAGCTTAGATAGATTTATTTGCTGCTAGCCTAGTATGCAGCACCCAAATTAACATAGGGTTCCCCAAGCTGCCACAGGGTGATTTGCAGTGTAAGGTTCAGAAGGGAGAACTGCATGTGCAGAAATACCAGTTTGGACATGTATGCCCAAACTTTGCTTCTGTTTAGCAGATAAAGCTTCTGTAAATGCTCCTGAACTTCCATTTAGTCCATGCCAAGTCTTATGGCTATATAATATTGATTTCTCCAGTAAAAAGTTATATGACCACATGGTAGTCTACTACTGTCAGATTAACTGTTCAGTTTGTTACAGTTTAGTTATCCTGATTATTTTATTTTATTATTTTATTGGAATAAAAATGTCTCAAGTGAAGCAGGGGTTTTATTTTGTTTGTTTGTTTTTGAGTTGGAGGTTGCTTTGTTTTGTTGTTGTTTTTGATTGGCTTTGAGTAATTTAGGTGTCTAAATGCTAGTTGCTATTTAAGGATTTAAAGCAACATATAAAAGATATCTAGGTCAAATAAAGAGCAACCAGAATTCACAGTGACATCCAAGCTTACCTTTCATTGAAATTAATGATTTTTGGCCCCAGTGATTTCTCCTTGCAAACATATACTTCCTTGACATGTTAAGTTCTCCCATAAGCAGTGGTATTGCAAAGAGATACCTTGAGGATAATTCAGAATAACTGAAGATTTTTTATCCTATTCCTGTAAAAGTCATCTCTACTGACCACAGACAAGCCTAGCCTCCTGAGTACACAATTGACTGAATTTATCTGTGCCAAATTTATTTAGAAACTAGGATATATTATGAATAAGAGATTATCCTACCAAATTAACATGAGGATCCCATTCTGAAAGTATGCACCATATAAACACTTCAATGAAAATTATTCTGAGATTATGATACAAAAGATTCCTAAATTTCATTCATGTGATTTAGCAAACATTGTTCTCACATTATTTAGCTGTATTTGTAAGAAAACTGTACATTAATGTAGTGATAGTTTTGCGGTTTTTCTGGAACATGCAGAAAGCACTTTGCTGTCTCCCTCATTGCCATGCTGACAAGCAGCAACAGACATAACGTTGAACTAAAAATGAAACCATGTGACATGTACAGGCAATTTTTTTATTATTATTATTTTTTGGCATTTTACTGATGTGAAGATGGGCTCAAGAAGAGTGATTTGACTTGGTTAGTATCTCCCAGTGACAAAGGCAAAAAATATTTTCGCTACGTGAGGGATGTTTGGCAGCTTGTCATATTGACTTTTGCTGTATTGGCAATACTATTTTGAGAGGCCCACATTTTGTGAAGAAAGCTATTATAAAGTCTAGGGCAGAAATTGGTAACTCCATGCTGGGTTTCACCCTTTTTCTAGACTTTAATCAGACTGCGAGATAATATTCTAAAAGTTACAATACTTGCTAATATTCCCTCCAGAATTTTAGACTAAACATACTTGAAGTTAGACATAAAAGTCCAACCTGTATTTTTAACATCTGTGCAAAGTTAAATATGAATGCTGCTGAAGATTGAGATGATAGAACACAACACAGTTTTGTTGTTATTGTTGGTTGGTTGATTGTTTTTTTGTTACCTGTGAATATTCATTAAAACATACAAAAACTGTAAATCCAGATGAACTATATATAAGGGTTTATTGAAACACTTCTTTGGAATGGTCTTTTTTATGTTAAAGTGGTCCTTTTTCAAAAGAGATCTTTGCTGATAAGCTTCCAAACAGTCCCTGGGGTTAGATAAGTTAGTTAATGGGAAAGGTATTTTGGAAATAAATGTCTAAGCCATGACTAACAGAAATCTTCAGGTTTGAAGTTGTACCTTGGTATTTCATTTCCTTAGAAACTTTCAATGATTTTTAAGCTGTCAGTTATGGTTAGTTACTCTTTTTATCCCCTCATGATTGCATATACAGTCTTCCCAGAAATGAGATAAACATACGAATTCCTTCTCTCTTTTGTCTCTGGAACAAGGATAAATAAATTGTTTAGTGCATGTATTACATTGATAATTGTACTTATCCCTGAGATACAGATACTAAAAGATATGAAGACAGAACATAAACAGTATCAGTGAATTTAAAGATGAATGCTTCCAGCACTCTTGTATAAATTTGATTTTTTTCCAAGAGGTTTTGCTTTCTTAGATGTTATGAATATTTTTTGTGAAAAAAACAAAAAAGTTATTTTGTAAAATCTCTATTTTGTAAAAAGGTAAACATACAATAATTAACTGTTACTATTTTTATCATTAGAACCTTTGTTATTTTTGTACATTTGTATCACCTGTGTTACTAATACTGTTTTTCACATATTGACAAATCATTTCCTACATGGAGTTTTTAATTTTAAATATTTTGCACATTTAGATATTTTAATTTCATTATAGTGTTGTAATTTTGCAACAATCAAAATAATAAGAAAGCTTCTGGAGAAAACTGAGTGAAAGCCAAGTTCATAGAACCATAGAATCATAGAATGATTTGGGTTAGAAGGGACCTTAAAGGTCATCTAATTCCAACCTCCCTGCCATGGGCAACAACAGACCAGGACAGGATCAGGACACCAGGCCAGGTTGCACAAAGCCCTATCCAACCTGGTCTCGAGCACTCCAGCTATGGGGCATCCACAACTTCTCTGGTCAACCTGTTCCAGTACCTAAACACACACTGAGTAAAGAATTTCCTCCTAATATCTAATCTAAATCTCCCAACTTTTAGTTTAAAAGCATTCCCCCTTGTCCTATTACTACACTCTCTGATAAATAGTCCCTTCTCTTCTTTCCTGTGATTCCCCTTGAGGTACTCGAAGGCCACTATAAGGTCTCCCTGGCACCTTCTCTTCTCCATGCTCAACAAACCCCAATTCCTCAGCCTGTCTTCATAGCGTGGGTTTTCTAGCCCTTTGATCACCCTTGTGACCCTCCTCGGGACCCACTCTGACAGGTCCATGTGTTTGTCTGTGGGCGCCCCAGAGTTGAATGCAGGACTCCAGGCAGGGTCTCGCAAGAGCAGAACAGAAGGGGAGAATCACCTCCCTTGCCCTGCTGGCCACACTGCTTTTGACACAATCCAGTGTATGGTTGGCTTTCTGGGCTGCAAGAACTCATTGCTGGCCCTTGTTGAACTTCTCATAAACCAACACCCCCAAGTCCTTCTCCTTAGGGCTCCATTCTCCACCCAGCCTGTATCTGTGCTTGCTTTTTCCGGTCCCAGATGTGGGGCCTTGCATTTGGCCTTGTTGAGCTGCACGATGTTCACACAGGCCCACCTCTCAAGCCTGTCCAAGTCCCTCTGGATGGCATCCTTACCCTCCAGCGTGTTGACTGCACCACACAGCTTTGTGTCATCTGCAAACTCGATGAGGGTAAACTCGATCCCACTGTCTGTCACCGACAAAAATATTAAAGAGCATCGCTCCCAATACTGACCCCTGAGGAACACCATTTGTTACTGATCTCCACTTGGACATTGAACTGTTGACCACAACTCTATGAGTACAACAATAGACACCCTCAAAGACCAAGTTTACATGTTTAACAAAATTACAGAAGACCAAATTCACAAATAAATAAATAAATAAATAAAATCATTTGAAATAGAAAACATATAGCAAATTGCTCTCAAGCCATTTTAAGTTTCATATATTTTGTAATAACCACCATTTTGAATATTGAAACAATTTTCTTTCTAAACCTTGTTTTTGGATCCCATTTAGCTTTTGCTGTAGTCTGAACACAAAGGACAATATATGTGTTTAATTGATTAGAAAAGTAAGTAAAGCATTCAAATGAAATGATAGATCATATTACAGCCTTGCATTGCCAAAGACAATACAAGAATGAAAAACTTTTTGTTTAGGTACAACCTCCACTTATTGCCATTTCAATGGGATGTAAACAGTGGCAGCATAGGCTATATTTCACTACTATTAACATAGTAATCAGTAGATTTTTAACAAATAAAAACACCAAGCCAATAGCATGGCACGGCTGAGTAGCACAAAACTAGAAATGTGAGAAGACAAGGCACTGGAATCCTGCTTTGCCCTCTTTGTCAGAGGTCCATAGCATGCAGATTACACTCTCTGCATAAACGCTTCTTCAAATGGAGCACTTACTGGCATTGCTGCATGAGGTCCACAGAGTTACTATGTTTGATAGAGTTCAGTCTACACCGAAGAAGTTTTAGTATAGATATTGCATTTATTTTGTGAATTTTCACTTTTATGCTTTTTGTTTATTTGGTTGTGTTGTTGTTGTTGTTGATTCCACATGTATTACAACATTTAGGGTTTCATTTATAAGAAAAAGCCCACAAATTCTAAATTATGACATTTGGGTTCATTTCTTCAATTTTGTTTCATTATCAAATATTTATTTCTTCATTCTTCTTCTTCTTCTTCTTCTTCTTCTTCTTCTTCTTCTTCTTCTTCTTCTTCTTCTTCTTCTTCTTCTTCTTCTTCTTCTTCTTCTTCTTCTTCTTCTTTTCCTTTTTTTTTTTTTTAAAATTAAGATTCATAGAATCATAGGCAGAAAAATCTCTGAGAATCTACCTTCTTTATCCAATTCCCAGTGTAATACAAATATACTGAGAAGAAATTATATCCTGTTTCTAATAAAGTCAATGAGAATTTTGTTATTGATTTCAGTAGAGTCAGGATTTCACCAACATATCCAAATCTGTATCTGGCTAATCATAGTATTTTACATATATTTTTAATTAAGTGAAGGGTTCTTTAAAATTCTTTATTCAATTTATGGTCAGACTTCAGTGGAAGAAACTGTTATGTTGTTCACTTTTCCATTTCAAAGACTCTTCCTAATCATCTGTTTATTAGAAGGAATATGACAATGCATATTAATGGCAATGAGCTATCAGATATTTTAGAGTTTTAAATGAATACAAATTCAAAGTGCAGAGACAAGAAGTTCAGACAATGGTGTTTCCTGCATATTTTAGTACATTTCTACTGACAGGTTTTCTACAGTACCTTTGCTTTTTGGGTTTCTAAAGCTTTTCTTATCATGTTTGTCTTCCGTAGTTTTCAAGCCGTAAACTACAACGATAGCTATGGCAAAGAAATTCTAAGATAGATCACTAAATCCCTGTCATCCCATCTTTTCTCCACTCATTTAGCTACTAGGTATCAGATTTCTAGTTTTTCAACTCAGATTTGTCTCAGAAAGATTGAAGCATAAACCCTCTGTCCTATTTTTCTTCTACTCTAAAACAAGGAGAATTCTATCATTAGGGAAGGAAGAGGCACAGATTTTCATAAGAATACAACAATTTTATCCAAATTTACCTAAAATAAAAGTATTAATATACTAAATTTGAAACTTTTCTAAAATAAATTACTTCAGATTTTTGCTTTCCTCTTGAAACCTATCCCATTCATCCTGTGGTTTAATTAGAAAATTAAGAAGGTACTGATGAATATGTCTTATTGAGGCATTGTCCCAGTATATCCTGACTGCTTAAAAAGGCTCAGGAGATGAGTTTTTCTGTTCTTCTACCCCAGAGCAGAAACAGCTACAGCTTTATTACTCTTGACAGGGGTGGTCCACACTGCTTTTAAAGATACTCTGGGATTTTATTTTTTCTTATTTCTAAGTTGAAACTTCAGCTTCTACTGGCTGAACCACTTTTTAAAAGTACAACAACATATAGAAGCCACGGCATAGTTCTAAGTACACTGTTTTGTATGACAGTAAGGGCTATGAAAGGTCTTTACATACAATGCCTTGCCACTATGAACCTAAAGAAGCAAAACTTTCTCAGAACAGTTGTTTTAATGAATTTTTACTCAGGGGAGTGAGGTGTAAGCAGGCATCTTGACATTCTCTCAGTTGTGTTTTACAAACATTATGATGGTATTGGGGAAGACTGGAAATTGAATTATACAATTGAAATTCATGGTTTAACATTATTAAATAAGGTCTATGCCGATATATCATTTCTATCAGAATTCAGTAATTCCTTTTTTACAATATCTGTGAAAACTTAAAATTCTTAATATCTACCTAAATAGGAGAATTTGTTTTCCCTCTTCTTCTATTCATTCCATTTATTTATAAGAGCACGTTTTAATTTAGATTAGTTTCTTCACTCCCTTTATTTAATGAATATTTGAATTCTGTTTCTAGGTTGTGAACAAAAAAACTGGAACAATAACTCTGAATTTCCAAAATCCAAAGCTGTAGTTAAACAGACACCCCCATATTCCTTAACAACTGAACATAGACTATTCTTCATGAAAATTAGAATCTTACATCATACTTAAAAAAAAAAAAAAAAAAAAAAAAAAAAAAAAAAAAAAAACCTTGACAAAACAAACTCTGGGAGCTTCTGATTATGTGGGAAGATTAAAAAAAAAAAAAAAAAAAAAAAAAGATAAGATGCAATAATGTATTTCCCAGAATGGCAGCTACTGATATCTTCAAATGGCTTTCACTAAAAAAGAAAGCACACTGCTCCAATCAATACTCTGATAGTCTGTAATGTAAAGATTTAGATCATAATATTTAAAAATTTAATAATTTGTCTTTTCATATAGCACTTTGGAAGTCAATATCTTCAGAAACCTGGTCCATTTCCCTGCTTTGAAAGCATTATATATCTAAGGTTTCTAAATAATTCATCCACTCCATGTGATTAAAAATGTAAAAAAGTAAGTCCATCCATTATCTTCTGCAGCTGCTGCCTGGATATTAGTGTTTGTTTTTGGTGGTGGGTTTTGTTGTTGTTTTTGTTTTAACTGCTTGATAGTCTTTCCTTCTTGCTGAATTGAGACTTCAGTGTCTACATTAAAGGAAAGGAGTGTTAGCCCCATCCAGCTGCTAGAATAAAGTCTGTTCTTTCTCAGATAACAAATGTTCAAATATATGGGTGTTCATGGACAGACATATACTTC
>NC_049198.1:69190295-69230993 GCF_009769625.2 Cygnus olor | reverse complement strand
ACTTTCCTTCCCTTCCCTTCCCTTCCCTTCCCTTCCTTCCCTTCCCTTCCCTTCCCTTCCCTTCCCTTCCCTTCCCTTCCCTTCCCTCCCTTCCCTTCCCTTCCCTTCCTCTTCCTCCCTCCCTTCCCTTCCCTTCCCTTCCCTTCCCTTCCCTTCCCCTCCCTTCCTCCCTTCCCTTCCCTTCCCTTCCCCTTCCCTTCCCTTCCCCTTTCCCTTCCCTTCCCTTCCCTTCCCTTCCCTTCCCTTCCCTTCCCTTCCCTTCCTTCCCCTTCCCTTCCCTTCCCTTCCCCCTTCCCTTCCCTTCCCTCCCTTCCCTTCCCTTCCCTTCCCTTCCCTTTCCCTTCCCTTCCCTTCCCTTCCTTCCCTTTCCTTTCCCTTCCCTTCCCTTCCCTTCCCTTCCCTTCCCTTCCCCTTCCCTTCCCTTCCACTTCCCTTCCCTTTCCCTTCCCTTCCCTTCCCTTCCCTTCCCCTCCCTTCCCCTCCCTTCCCCTCCCTTCCCTTCCATTTCCCTTCCCTTCCCTTCCTTTCCTTTCGAGACGGGTGAGCAAGGAGAGACCAGAAGAAAGAAAACGAGAACTTCCATTTTTATCACTATGCCTTTCTCCAAACAGTAAAAATACATAAAAATGTGTAATGAATTAATAGTGACTAAAATGATAATAGTTTGAAAAAAGGCAAGAACTCACTCCTTCAGTTGGTTGTGTTGGAAGAAATTTCTCTGACTACTCCTTTTCTATAGTGGAATCAGCTGAGCCTCTCATATGAAAATTCTAGGCTGTCAAACAAATGAAGTTAGTGGTGTCATTTTACAGGAATTTAAGATGGCACAGTAATACTTGATATGTGTGTGAAGAGATATTAATGGTTATAAAACCAATCCATATATGGGTTCCAAGTCTGTCTGATACCTATCTAGAGAAAAAAGAAAGAAAAACTTTTCTCCAGGATCATGATAATCAGCAAGACAGTATATCTTAGCCTTCTTCTAAGTTAAAATCACAGAACCACAGAATTGTAGGAGTTGGAAGGGACCTCCAGAGATCACTGGGTTCAACCCCCCTGCCAAAGCAGGTTCCCTAGAGCAAATTGCACAGGTCGGTGTTCAGACGGGTCTTGAATATCTAATGCTTCCCTTCAGTATTTTTAAACAATGGTCTTATCTCTCACCTTCTGCCACTCAATCCAGTAGTACAGAGTAGAGAGAATAAAGACTTTTTGATCCATTACAGATTTAGTTCATGGGCAAAATTTAGCATTATGAAAAGTAAAATATTACAGGATATTAATCTGTTAAATGCCTCGCTTACCTAACTGAACCCTACTCAGCTCAGTACTCCTAAGGTCAAAGCATTCAAAGGAAGTTCTATTTTCACTAGCTTGACTATCAGGACATGTAACACATTCATAGGTGCTGAAGGATGTTTTTTGTTTACTCAGTGCTGATTAGGCTGGAAGATTTTTTAGGTGTTTTTGACATAGCTTAGTCATGTTAACTCTTCCTCTTCTTCTAAGGGAAAAAAAAAAAAAAGCAAAAAAAAAAAGCAATATAATTTCTACAGATAAACTCTTCTCATGCCATCTTTGCCACACATATCTGAAAATTTATATTAATTTTCACGACTGCCTCCAACATTATTGAATTGTTGCTGTAAAGAAATTGTGTTTTTCTGAAATATTTGATACAAGGTTTTCATAAAGATATGATATTAACAAATGGTTGTAAGGAAAAAAAATATGTATTAGCTGTGTAAAATAATTTTAAAAGTACTATAATGAAAGTGTGACATACATAGCATCCAGAATCTAAGTGTATGGAAGATGCAGTGTAGGATACAATTGTATTTCCAGTGTGAAAGCTAGAGTAATTTTGAGAGTACATGAATTCTCCTTCCTCTGCAGGTCCTTCAATAGCAAAACTAACTGGAGATTTAATATCTACTGTTTGCCTGAGAGTATGCTTTAGTGTTACAGTCTGATATTTTTTCATTTGTGTTTATGTCTTTCACAAACTTGGCAGATATCTGTTGGCAGTTTGAAAGTGGATTGGCAGAAGGAGTTTGCTCTTTTTTTTTTTTTTGTCTCCAGACATACATATTTTTCTTGTTCATCTCTTTTATTTTTTATCCAAAACTTATCATTTCTGAGCTTGCTCATTTTCTGCTTGTACCATTACTGAATTGTGTCTGAATTATTCAGAAACTGATTCTGGTGCAGTGAGTGGAAAGCAAATTGCAGAGTGACCAGAGACAATGGAAGGTGCATCTCAGAATGACTATTTTTCACTTTTCTCTCTTGGCTTTTTTACCTCAAGCAAAGGCAGAGAGAGGAAAGAAAGATATGAATTAACAAATACCGATATATAAAAGAAGAGTTAGTTGCAGAATCATGTAGGCAAGGCCTATACCTAGGCTGAAAAGGTATGAAGGGCAACAGAAGAACAGTGAGGAGAAGCAATCTGTTGTTTGTATGACTAATACATTTGCTCTTCTGCAGCTCATTCATACCACGTGAAGCAAAGGAATAGATAGCAATGTGCAGAGCTTGAAGAGCAACCGTAGCAACTTCCTATTTTACCTGTCCTTAGCTATAGTACAGTAAGCAAGAGAGAGAAACATGCAGCAGCAACAAGCAGCCTCCCAGAACACAAAGACATAAATTGACTCTAAAGAGAAGAGGAAATAATAAGGAATGGCTCTTAACATTAGAGGTTTTATGTAACTCACTTCTTTTGAAGTAAATAACATGAAAAACTTATCTACAGCATTTTTGTTTTCATTTATTTTCCTTTGTTCTTTTTTTCTCCTTCTCTCCCTCACTTAGTTTCCCCCCATACTCTTTCCCCTTCCCCTTTCCATTCCCTTCCTCTTCCCCCTACTCTTTTGGTGCAAAAAACATCCTCAAGAATTAAAAAAGAAAAAAAGAAAAAAAGTTTCTCTAAATCTGATAGAGCAAGAACAAAGTTCTTGTAATGTTTCAGCTCCTTAATGAATTGCTTACCTTATCATAGAAATTTGCTCTAGACTTAGCTACCTAGCCCTCACTTTTAAAGGATTTTACCAATAAAGAACAAAAGTGAGAGTCTGTGATAACAAGTGGAGGAAGTTCAAGTAGCACAAAAAAAAAAATTGTATTTGTTTTGGAAAAGCAATGTTCAATGTTGACATCTAAGTTTATCCCCTGCTCTGTGACTCCTCTTGCGATGAGTGTTCTGACAAACAATAGAAGACAATGGTTCACCAGGCATCCCATGGTTTATATGTCTTCTTCTCAGTACCTCACATAAAAAAAATTGAGAAAGAGGGCATTCCTGACTTTTTGCTTATGTTCTGCCAAACCCTTTTTACTCTTTGGTATTCTATATATTGTAAAGATTAAAATTAAAACAGAAAACAAATTTTTTAAATTGTCTTCTCCAATAGGTATCAAGAAAATTTTTGAACTGCTGGTAAGTTATCATTTGTAGCACTGTATCTCACTTTATAAATCTATTAGTAAGAGGACATCAATATCAACAGAACAGTGGTAGTTATTAATTAAGCACATGTAAATTACTACCTTTCTGACTAGAAAAAAAATATGTATATTTTACTCAATAGTCTGAGTTATAGTAGTGGGATAAATGGTAATGAAATGGTATGTCCAAGCTCAAAGAAAAATTCAACAGCAGAGCTAAATAAAAACCAGGCATCTGTAGTCCCAGTTTAACGGTTCTGGTATTAATAGCAGGTCCAGCAAGATATGAAATATCTGCAAGACATTTCTGAGTATAAAATCTGAAATAAGTTGTTGTCCCCTTGCAGGTCTAATATTAATTTATATCCCCAGAATAACACAAAACCTTTAGCATGTATTACCAATTGAGTAGGGATTTGGCAGTTATTTGTTTGAATTGTAGGTATATTGATGGACTTAATGAAAACTGATTTCAGTAAAGTCTATATATTCTGTAGCAAGAATTCCCTTAATGAAAGGGATTTTTTGAAAAGCATCCCTTTTACTCCAAACATGCTCTTCTGGTTCCTGATTACTCCAGTACAAAAGTCTTGGAAAAACTGTGTATAGCTAAGTCTTTACAGCTGTTCTGGATCTGATCCAGGAGCTCATCAGTTACAGCTCAAAATTTAACACCAAGCAGAGAGTATCCAAATTGTCTGTGAGAGTCAATAACTGTCCTGCTATACAGTGGGTAACTTGCCTGTGCTGATCACCCCTCTCAAGAAAAGCAAATCATTAATATTTAAGTGGAAAACCGTCTTTCTATAGAATCCAGACAAACATAAAACCCTGTGTATCTCTTATCTGGCAGACCACATTTGCCACTGTGATTGGTCATTATTTCTTGGAGTGGAATTAAAGGTTTTGTACTATAAATGTAGAGCACTTATTATTTGTATTTGTAGCTCTGCCCTGCTTCTGAGAAAGTCTTCAGCTTTGCTCAGTCTCTCTCTCTCTCCCTTTCCCCCTCTCTCACTCATTCTCTCTTTCTCTTCCCTTATACTCCGTATTTCCTTGCATCACCTTCTTATTTGTATCACCTCAGGACATTCTAGCTCCACATTGATTGGACCTGTCTATTATGTAGGTTTAGGAAGATACATTTATTATACACAGCATTTTTAAATCTCTGGGTTGGTCTTCACGGGAGATTTGTATCAACAAAGTAAAAACATGCCAGAAACTACTTTTCTTATGTAGAATATATTTTTCTCAGTGGCAAGTGAATATATAGTTGCTGAGATATGGTGCCGCATATGGGAGAAGAGACGAATGAAAGAACCGTTTGATAAATCAGGAGACTATTTACTGAACTAGCTGCAGTGCTGTACACTGTGAATTTGAGAAATTTAGTGACACAGTGTTGTAACATTAACTTAAACACCTTGAGGAGATGAATTCTTCTATAACTTCCTTCTGCCCCCAGATCTTTACATTTTGCTTTCCCACTAGTTAAGATAAAAGCTTTCTCTATAAGTCCTCTGTTCATTTGCAGAAAAACACAAGGTAAATAAGGGCACAGTTTGCAGAAAATTTTTCTCTTTTCCCAGTGAAACTGAGCCTAATAAAAACTTTTTGGGCAATCTGGAGAGGGAATGAGATCCTAATCTTGACAGTAGGAACAGTGACAATAAAAATAATGGTAGAAGCATATCATTTTTATTTTAAATGGAAGCAGTGATTTTCATGTATTGAAGAAGTTCTGCAAGAAATACATATATGATTCCAAGTAGTGAAAACTAAAGATAAATTGAAAGAGATCGCTGGTTTAATAAGTAGACATTTCCAGATTAAATACATTTCTTTATTAACTCACTCAGCAGCTGCAGGCCTCAGGAAGAAGCAAAATATAATACGTTTATTATAGATGTTATTTTGTGAAACCTGCGGCTGTGTATCAGAGAAAATAAAAGCAGGTTGAATTCCCTATTTCAATGAAAGATATTTTCAATTATTTGTGAGGTGAAATAAACAAATAAATAAATAAATCTGAGAAGTGTACTATCTAAGAAACGAGACTTAGCAATAAGGTATTTCCCTATGAGCTTTACTGGGTAGTGGTACACAACCATAGAAACAATGTCTATTAATTTATGAGAACCAAAATGTAAATATCATTCACCAGAAATAACTGCATAAATGACCCTTTATGTTACAAGGAGCCTTAATTAACTGAAGGGCTTATGTCAGTTTGAAAAGGATCATTCTTTCTTTGAACTTTCAAATGCTTAAATAAATGACACTAAATGATTAAATCTAGTAAATATTTTGCTGATATAATTGTGATTTATTGAGTGTAAAATTTGGTGATACCATCAAGAACATGAAGATTTTTCTGCAGTTAATAACTGTTTTTACTGTTACTTTGGAAAACAAACGTTAACTCTAAAGGAAACAAGTGTACATTTAGTTATACTTTTTAAATGAAAAAATTGGGTATATGTCAAGCTAGGGTAGTTCTCAGAAAGATTTTTGAAGTCTTCACAAAGTTTTCATGCCATGTGTGTCGTGATAATATGAAGGATACGTTTCCTTCCTTGCAAAATGAAGTAGCCGTTTTTCTTCCTCCTGTTTTGAAAGAACATTTTACTTGTTTTACCTGTTGTGTATTTGTTCTTCAAAGAGAACTGTATTCCAGATTGTATTTTGGCTAAAAGACTGTAATTCTGAAGCTAGAAACTGTCAATTTTTCCCTTAAAAGTTAATAAGTGGTAAGTCTGCAGTTGTTATGACATTATTCCTTCACACAGAATCGCAAAAGCAAATGGAAGAGAGCAGATACTAAAGACCTGAAGACTTTTGGAGATCAGAGCTACAAGCAGCACAAAAATCAGGGAAGTACACTTATATCACAAAGTATTTGTGTTTCTTAATAGATAACTTACTGTGTATTCTATCATTTTCAGATTGTAGAAGCTTGAAGCTTGTAGAAACTTCATATAATAGAGGGATCTTTTCTGGATTTGAAGGTTGTAAAATTATGTGGGTTTGAATCAAGTAAGAAACTTAACTGAAGTGTTAATCTGCAATAAAATGCAACCCCCACCATTCCCACCCCTCAGCCACTCCAACAAATGGAAAAGAACCAATAGCATGAGAGTGAGATAATGCACCTTAAAAGCCTATGATGATATAAGTCTCTGGTGATCCTCTCCTGACCTTTAAAGCAAGATCTGTAAGAGTTGGTTTATCCCAATGGATGCAAACATCCAACTAATTTGTTTACTTATTTATTTTATTTTAGATAGTGTATTTTAATTCCATCTGATTACTTGTCTGAGCTCTTTACATGTGAATATGTGGAGGTTTGCTTTGCTTTTGTTATGGATTAAACCATTTCCTCCTCTGGTTTCTCTTGCTAGTATCTAAAGGATATGGAATTATTGGTAAGCCCTTGTTTTGTTGTTGTTGTTGTTTTTTGTTTGTTTTTGATATTTGCACTGGAGTTTATCACAAACAACGCATAAAATTATATGCATAACTCATAATAGTAAGCATGCAAGTGAACTAGGATTTTTTTTTTTTCTTTCTTGCAGAGGAGAAGGAACACAAAAACAGGTTACACAGGGTTTCTTCTTTCCGAGCATAATATCTGTAACCTTAAGCTGAGAGTTCTTTTTACAAAGACAGAAAAGCACATTTACAACTGCTCAATGTCCTACAAAAAATGGTATGTTGAAAAGGATGGTGTTCAATATGGCAAGCCAAAATAGTGCATGTTACAACAAAGAAAACATTTTAATGCTTTTCCAAGAATGGAGTTTCTGACATCTCTCATAAGATTTGAGGTCTTCCTGCTTAAAAATTAAAACGTTTTGGCATATTTTTGATGAATGTTCTAATCACTATGCTACTATGTAACAGTTATGGCTAAGACTTGTAGTTTGTGGGTTGTTTTTACGGATTAGTACATTTTAAGTGCAGAAATGATGTTGTTATTAGGAAATTTGATCTGCTTAACATAAGACCTTTTTTTTTAAAATATATTCTACCTTCATAAGTATATATTTTCAGGATGTAAAAATTATATTTCTGAAAAAAAAAGATAAATTTCAGATATTTCATATTTTGTATAATTCTTAATGGACATCAGTAAGTTGATTCTGCAGTCAAACACTCTGATGATAAAAAATTTGAATGGATATATTAATCAACAATTTTAAATACATTCTGCAGATAAGTAGATATCCTCACTTCTGCAGGTAAGTAGATATCCTCATTTAATATTGATTAGACAGAGTTTTGTTTTATTTTTGTTTGTTTGTTCGTTTTTCAGTAAAGCAATAAGAGTGGTCTAGCATTTCATAGAATCATAGAATCATTGGGGTTCGAAAGGACCTCCGAGATCATCTGGTCCAACCATCACCCTACCACCAATATCACCCATTAAACCATGTCCCTAAGTACCACATTCCTTAAACAACCTCTCTGGGCAACCTGTTCCAATGTTTGGCTACTCCTTCTGAGAAGAAATTTCTCCTAATTTCCAACCTAGACCTCCTCTGCCACAACTTGAGGCCATTCCCTCATCTTATTACTAGTTATCTGTGAGAAAGGGCTGACGTCCAGCTCCCCACAACTTTGTTTTAGATAGTTGTAGTGAGCAATAAGGTCTCCCCTGAGCCTCCACTTCTCCTGACAAAACAACCCCACTGTCCTCAGCCATTCCTCATAGGACTTGTGTTCCAGGCCCTTCACCAGGTTCATAGCCCTTCTCTGGACATTTTCCAAGCCCTCAGTGTCCTTGTAGTGAGGGGCCCAAAGCTGAACACAGTACTCGAGGTGCAGCCTCACGAGAGCAGAGTACAGGGGAATGAACACCTCCCTGGTCCTGCTGGCTACACTATTCCTGATAAAAGCCAGGATGACGTTGGCCTTCTTGGCCACCTGGGCACACTGTTGGCTCATGTTCAGGCTAGCATTAACCAACACCCCCAGATCCTTTTCCTCTGCATGTCTTTCCAGCCACTCTGCCCCAGGCCTGTAGAGCTGCATGGGGTTGTTGTGGACAAAGTGCAGGACCCTGCACTTAGCCACATTGAACCTCATCCCGTTGGCCTCTGCCCGTTGATCCAACCTGTTCGGGTCCTTCTGCAGGTCTTACCCTCTGGCAGATCAAAATTTTTCACATATATCTCTTCTCTAGTCTTTGAAGGATAGTTAAAATTTTCTGAGACTGTCATAATTTTCAGTATATTTTTCTATGTAGATCCCTACAATCACTTTGCGCGCAGTTTTCTTATCAATTGAGTATTTAAATATCAGAGAAATCTCTGTTTTTATATCCAAAAATGTGGTAAGGGACCCAATGACATTCAGCTCAGGGTCCTGGGATAAGTGGTTGATATAGTTGCCAAGCCTCTCTCCATCATATTTGAAAAGTTTTGGCAGTCAGGTGAAGTTCCTGGTGACAAGAGAAAGGGTAATACCACTCGCATTTTTAAAAAGGGTATAAAGGAGGACACAGGGAACTACAGATCTGTGAGCCTCACCTCTGTGCCCTGGTGGCCAAGAAGACCAATGGCATCCTGGCATGCATAAAAAGGAGCATGGCCAGAAGGTCAAGGGAGGTGTTCCTCACCCTCTATTCTGCCCTGGTCGGGCCTCACCTGGAGTACTGTGTCCAGTTTTGGTCTCCCCAGTACAAGAAAGTTGGGGATCTTCTGGAAAGAGTCCAGTGGAGGGCAACAAAGATGATACGGGGCCTGGAGCATCTTCCCTATGAGGAAAGACTGAGTGACCTAGGTCTGTTCAGCCTTGAGAAGAGAAGACTCAGAGGGGATCTTACCAATGTTTATAAATATCTTAAGTGTGGGAGACAGTGGGATTTGGCCAACCCCTTTTCAGTGGTTTTTGGGGATAGGACAAGGGGCAATGTCCACAAAATGGATCACAGGAAGTTCCGCACCAACACTTGAAAGAACTTCTTCATGGTGAGGGTGATGGAGCACTGGAACAGTGGAGTCTCCTTCTCTGGAGATATTCAAGGCCTGTCTGGCCGCCTCCCTGGGCAGCCTGCTCTAAGGAACCTGTTTTGGCAGGGCGGTTAGACCCGATGATCTTTTGAGGTCCCTTCCAACCCCTACAATTCTGTGATTCTGTGATTACAGCAATTACACAGTGTCACTAAAGTAGAGGAGTCTCCTTGTCTCTCTCATTCATTAAAGATAACAGAAACCTAGAAAGTTTTCTGTTACTGCTTTTGTTACACAAAGGGATAGCACAGAAACAGCAAGGCTCAAAATAAAATGCTTTATTGAATAATGAAAGAAGGATGATATCAATAAGTTTTTATCATTTCAAGAATTTTCTCCATAACAGCTTTTTGGTGCCCAGTGCTCTAATAGTCAGTGGCTGCTAATGGCTTTCTAATTTCATCGTCGGTAATGTTAGAGCTTTAAATCTATTTACTTCAATTTCATGACATGTATCAGACACAAAAGGATGTATTTACTAGCTTTGTGTTACATTTTTTATTAGATTAGAAGATGCCCAGATGTCTTCATCAGGAACTTATGTCTCATGGAGGTTAAGAAAGAAGTAATACTAACTTTATTAGTAATTTCAATAGCCAAATTAAAACCAAAACTTAAATTATCACCACTAACAACAAATAGATTCATGATGTAGTTTGAAATTACAAGAAATCTGGCGGTGGTTTCAACCTGAACTTCTCTTTTCAGTAGGCCGCAACTAGCACTTTACTACCTGAAGGTTTTGAATCTCCTTTTCTTTCCTCTTCTGGGTTAAATCCAAGCAATTCCTTCCTTCCTTCCTTCCTTCCTTCCTTCCTTCCTTCCTTCCTTCCTTCCTTCCTTCCTTCCTTCCTTCCTTCCTTCCTTCCTTCCTTCCTTTCTCTCTTGCTTTCTCTCTTGCTTCTCTTGCTTCTCTCTCTCTCTCTCTTTCTCTCTCTCTCTTTTTTTTTTTTTTTTTTTTTTTTTTTTCCTTCCCTCAAAGAAAGCATAGCCAGTCTGTTATATGTGTAGGGGAATATCAATATCCCCTTCATCCCTGGAGAGTTAACTTTCTTTTTCATAGATTACCATTGTCTCTATGTATATGACTTCTCTTTCTAAATGGAAGAACTTTGAACAGGAATGGGGAACTTTATCATAATTCTTGGATGTAAGAATAGATATTTAACTCAAAAGTAGATGTGTTTTTTAGGTCCAGAGGTTTTCAAATTAGTCTGTCTAGATGTGTAATATAACAGCTGTTACAAAAACACAGCCCCAAAAAACAGGAAAAGGATGCAATTATCAGTTAGTGTAAAATTGTTTATAAAACTGGGTTCCTCTTCAATGTGTAAAGACTTGCAGACTTTACCCTTGTTTATTCTTCACTGGAAAGGTGAAATAGAACACCTTACATTGTGGAGGCACCAGAACAGGAGCATATTCTAAGAAAATGCTCTTCAGCTTTCATATCAAAATTTGTCTTTCTAATCTGTGCTGGGTCTTTCTGCCTGTATTCTCCTTATGCTGTATTCTCAACTTTGATACAACAGGACACCATCCCCATGTGTTCCTGATAGAGCAACATCAGAACTGGGTATTCGTTTCTCTCCTTTTGGACCTGCTGGAGTATGACAAGTATTTAATAGATAAAGTAATATGAATGTAAAGCTTGTTGGTACTGCTGAAGTTCTCTGCCTTGAGAAATTTTATCAGAAGAGAGAAAAGACTGAAGAGCCTCTTCTGAAGTCAGGAAATGTTTGATACAAACCTTGAAATGCCCTGATACTGAGTCATCATGTGTTTGGCCTTTCATGAGTGAGCAGATGCTCACATTAGTTTTAGTTTGCATTCAGAATCTTTTCAACTAAGCTGTGTTTTATCTGAATATCCAAAGGCTCTATTGCATCCTCCAGGAGAAAGCATGCTCAAATAACACATTTATGTTATGGCTGCAAGAGTCAGCTTAGGCTCTGGCATTCTAATAAATCATTTCTCCTGTGAAAGAAGATAAAATCTGTTAAATACAATCCTTGGGTAGGTCTCTGCACTTTTTCATCTTTTTAAATTAGATTGAAGTTATTCAGGTGTACCCTGTGAACTTTTTGATGTTAAGAAGTTCTAAGGCTTTTTTGAATGTATTTATGTTTTAGTTTAATGTTCCATATACCATTTTTGGTTACAGCTTTATATCTCAATGTGAAGTACCACATAATAACCTATGCCCATGCACTGCACTACTACTACTGCACAGTAACAGTTCTCAGTACTGAGAATTGTTAAAGTAACTTATAGTATTTCTTAAACATTTCCTGTCTTGAAATCACTGTTTAGAATAAACCTCAGATGCAATTTATGAAATATGCTTTTAATTCCTGTAATCTTGGAGAAAAAAAAAAAAAAAGTGTTTGCATTCCAAGTGTGTTTGCATTGGCTTACACATTTTGAGGTGATATGGCTTTCCATAATATTCTCTTGTTTTACAGGGTTCATTGCATATCTTAGATAAAATTGTTTTCTTTTCAGAAATAGCATTTAATCAAAAGTTAAAAGTGTGAACATATTATAATTACAATACAGAAAATAAAGAAATTAGTCTAAAAATATCTTCAGTGTATTTATAGTTTGAATATATTTAACAATTGTTCCTGAATTCTAGAATTGTGGTAAATTTTGATAACACTGTGCTGTACCTTCATTAAAAGATGTACTAAACTTTCCTAGTTTGATTATTTCCTGTTCCTATGATGATCTGACTTATTTATTTTTGGAAAAACCAAACCAAACCAACCAAACAAAAAACATATATAAGTAAAAAGGCATAAAAAGTGAATTAACACCATCAGATATCCTAACCAGTATTTACCACTGCTTGTATTCTAACTTGCATTTTTGCATTTCATCTGAATTTATGTTATACCAGTTTTTAAACAGTACAGATTTGTACAAATTGGCATACCTGTATTAATAGGCTTATATTGCATGAAATAGCCCATTTGGCTTGTAGACTTTTGTTTTTATTTTTCTAACATGCAGTATAACACAGGACAGTGCCTTCTGGATGCTTTCTAACTTCTCTCAAAGGAAGATTATCCTTGTCATGACTTTCTAGTAGTATTCTTTTCTCAGGCTGCTTTCTTGGATTCAATTATAAAGTATGTGAAATCTCTATCAGAGGTCTTTTGGGAATATTTGTTGCTAATTTGAATCACCATTCCTTTTAGCAGTTAGTAAAACAACTTTCAGTATTTGCCCACTATTTCTCTCTTTTTTTTTTTTCTTATAATAATTTTTTATTTCCTACATTGTGTTTTGTAGAGATCTGTTTTCTAAAAATAAATTACAAAAGGAGTAAGAGGTTTCGGTGTTTTGAAAGGAAATTTAGAAACCAATACTCTCAAGTGAAATGAATTTGGACTGCTCAAAGAAACATGTTTGAGCCGTAGCCTGCTGAATTTATGATTTGCAAGGTCCTACACATACAAGCATGGTCTATACAATATATGATGAATAGTCTTAGTGGGATGCATTAGTAAAATAAATGAGAGCAATATGCCTATCATACTTCAGCACAAATCAGGACTAATCTGTCGCGCTAAGTGGAAAGCTGGCAGATCACAGGTACCTATATCAGCAAGTTGTTTTTCTTTTTACTCTCAGGGTGACTTTAACACTGTTCCTATTTAAGACAGTAATATAGAAATAGAGTTTTCTGGACTTTTAGTTTAAAAGCTTCTCAGAATTCAGATGTTTACCCAGTTTCAATATACTTGTCTGTAACGTGATTCTGTTTTCCTTCTAGTGTTACACTGGAAGAAAACCACTCAGGCCATTTCTTGTGGATTTTTTTAATGGTTTATACAGATGAGAAAACTTGATTTGAGGTTTGCAATTTCTTGAAACTCTAACTTGATTTGTGTTGGGTTACTTTTTGCAATTTTCTTCCTCTGTCATTAGAACTTTTATTAAACAGTCACTAAAGTGAGAAAAACTTTCTGATAACCTTCCAACTTCAGATCTGAGGCAGAGTGAGGTTGACCAGGTGAGGAAAACACACAGACTGTTTAAATTTTTCTTCCCAAAGTCACTAACTGCTGTGAGAAACTCCTTTGTATTCCATTTAGAAACAAGAAGAGAACACATAAATGACCGTGACAAATAATGCTTCTGCATGAATTATCTATTATTCTCTCCTAATCTACATGCTTTATGCTCACGTGTTCAAAGCCTTCAGACTAAGGCTGGCAAAATTCTTTCCTATGGCAGTGTAGATTCTTCTTGAAGAAAGGTAAAGCATTTTTCTCTGTTCATCATTTACATCACTATACAAGAATGTCTGTGTGTCAGTTGCTGCACTGGAGAGGATTACTACACCCAGATAATTGAAAGGATTCCATTATCCAGAGAGAAATTTGATATTTCCTTTTGCACAACATAGTTGTCTTTTTCTGTTTCCCTCTCACTAGTGCAAGCAGTATTACATTTTTATTTATATTTATTGTTATTATGAGGTATCTCCCCAAAGTACTCATTGGCTGTAGGAATCTCAGCAATCTGGTAGCTAAATCATCTCTCTCTCTCTCTTTCCCTCTCTCTCATATAGCTTGTTTTAGATCCATTTGACACACCTGTAGGTATAAGTGTTGCTTCTCAAGTGTTGTTTTACAGTTCCCTACCTCATTTACAAGGTAACTCAGATGTTCTTGTGAGTTCTTCAATAAATTTTCAATTGAAAACTAAGGGCAACTGGGTTAAATCACTCTGGAAATGATTTACTGTTCTTAAGTGCCCTTTCCCATATACTGAAGAATATGGAGCAAATACATTTGCTGTCTCAAAATGAAACAATTATTAATACACGAAGAGAAACAGTCAAAAGAAATGGATACAGGTTTAACAACAGTAGAAGCAAAAATAATCAGTAACTTATGAGAGAGGACGATTCAATTTTATTTTTTTTCCCCCTGAAGAAGTAGATATTTTTAAATGTTCCAACAGGCTTCACTGTGAGGTACATATTAAATGTGTACAGCTTGGTCATCAAATTCTGTATATTATATTTCATTATATTACTTGTGAGACTGACTGTCAGTCTGAAAGGGGTCAAAGTAAGACTGGAAATAAGACTTATTCTAGAAATAGATAAACAAGAAACAAGCAATGGTGGGACAAATTCAGTGATTATTTTGGAGGTTAAACTCACCTCTAACAGCAAAGAGATTACCTCTTTATTACACCACAAGAAGTGAAGGATCAGATCTATCCTGAACGTTCCTTTCATTTGCTCATTCCAAGATTATTTTAGTAGTTTATTCTGTGTTTACTAGCAAAGAGTAAAGGTTGAAAAATAATGTTATCAAATAATCACTTGGTTTCAAATATACAATCTTAGAAAACTCTCTTTTGATAATTTAATATATGTATATTTTTACTAAATAGCTTTCCTGAGAGGTTCCTGTTAGCTAACTCAGCTTTTGTGTTCTCCACTATAAAAGTCATATGCTTTTTAGTTGAGGTATTGCTGGAAATTGATTTTTAAATACTAATATAATTTACATTCAGACTCATATAAAAACACATTTTACAGTGCTTTCATTATGCCATTATGTGTTTGTCTTGCTTATTATAAAAAAAGCTAGTCATATTTTTTTTCCTAATTAATTTCCAAGAAAATGTTGTGAATTTCTTTAGTGAGTTCATACAAAATTTGTGAGATTTTTCAAAAAATATTTTTTAGTTTGCAGGATACAGACTGCAAATGAAAATGGAATTCACTGTTCATGATGGGACTTCAATCGTTAATATTTAAAACAATTTTTATATTGTATTTCAAATTTAGTAAAGTCTTCTACATTATTTTGTTATAGTAAGTCACCTAACAAAAAAAAAATACTGTGTGACTCAGCTTAGTTAAGATCTTTAAATTTGAAGTACAAATTCTAAACTTTTAAATATCATTCAATACTTGAGTATTTCTTATAGGGAATATATATAGTAAGCAATTGTAGGTATTCTCTGGAAAACCCATTGCTGTACACTCTAAAATATTATTTTTAAACACATTATTTTAAAACAATAAACTATTAAGATCCATGAGTTACTGAGAAATGTTTTAAGAGAACATTATTACAGCAATGTATCATTGCATCATGGCGTAGATTAATCTCTAGTGCTTAACATTACATGATTATTTACATGCTATTTTCAATTTTTCAATCTTTTTTTTTTTTTTTTTTTTTTTAACATTTTCTGCAGCATACGTTTATGGCTAGCTGACAGTGATAGCCCATTCTTTGAGTATTTAGGATGGAGGATGGGGAAGAGGCAGAAGCCATGGCTGATTTAATTTTAATCAGGTTAAACATGAATAACTGATTGTTTCACATCTGATGTGCCCTGTAGATAACTGGAGCTAGTATTATCAATATCAGTTTTCCAGTTCATTAACTGTATATAACCAGTACAGGGCTAGGGTGGAGGAGATAATGTCTTTGTGCACCTCTTCACCGAGACTTTTCTGTTCTAAACCTTTGTGGAAAACGACAAGGCGTTGTCATAAAATGGAAAGAAACTTCATGCATAAAGGATTCCATTTTTTGTTTTTTTTTTCCTGAAGCACCACTGCTTCAGAAAGAAGAATTATTTCAAAGCAGAAAAAATCTATTTCACATAATTATTTGCTACACACTGATGAGTTAGGCAAAATGCTTTCTTTAATCTCATATTAGTTGCAACAAAAGAAGGATACCATCCATTCTGAATAAGAGTGAAATATCTATATGAGAAAAATGATGTCTAGAAGAGGATGAACAGGCAATAATCTGGACACCACTGTGGATATCAATTACCAATAATCCCCATCAAGCTGTTCACAGTAGTGTATATTCATGATGACAAACTGGTAAAGTGTTTACAAATGGTAAGTGTGCATCATGCAACGTTAGTTTTTTACCTTGCTCATGAGTGATGCTGAATCTGTCACATATTTATCTATATCAAGAAGAGGACAACCACACTTGTGTTATCTTGTCATCCTTAGGCAATGGCATTTCTTGCACACATCTTCAAAGAGGAATACAATACAACACATAACAAAGGAGCTTGAGCAGACCACTGCAACATTTTCAAAAGGGTGAGGTATTTTTATCTGTCATTCTCTATATGTGCCTGACAGAAAACCTGTCATAAAAGAAGAGAAAGTAACTTTTCCTACCATAAATGTACTTTCTATTAAAAAAACAGAAGAAGCCTTTGGGAACATTTGCCTGGAGAACTCTGTGGCATGTTCCCTGTGGTATGATCTGTGATTATCTTCATCCATAACTCCTGAAATAGTTGAATAAACTTAAAAAAATAATATTTGAAACAATTTTTTAATTCTTTCTGTGCCTCAGTGTTTTCAGTTTTGATGTGTTCCTCTCTCTCTGTAATTTAATTACTCAGCCAGCTCTACTGAAAACCTCAGATGATAAAAGGCCAGATGGAAGTAGGGGCTGTCACACTGATGTCAGAAAAAAAAGGACATTAAGTGATAGAATAGTGGTTTCAGGAACTGAGTATCCCACAGAGATCAAGGATCCTGCTGATCCACATTGTGCACATTGCACAAAACCAACCAGTAATTAAAGGGAAGAGAAAAATATTTGCAGATCCCAGTTTTTCAATATTTCTGTTCCCTCAACCATATGCCTGGACCCAGAGATAACTTCCTAAGTAGTATAAAATGCAGTCTTAAATATTCTCTTCTACAAGACTTATATTCCAGCAGTATCTCCAGTTTACATACACTATATACTTAGTTGGATGGCTACTAGCTGTCTGACTCTGTTGCTTGTGGTAGCTGGATTAAAAATTGTTTTAGTCCTCATTAATGACAACCTCTCAAACTCTACTACAGCTAAATATATGCAGCACCTCCCTACACCCATCCTTCGTGTATCTAGTCCTTCAATGTAAGCTCCAAGGCTGAAGAGCTGATATGGACACATGTTCACAATATCTATATATTCAATGAAACTCTGTGAGAATAATAAAGAGAAGGTAGTTGTCAGGTTTGATAAGGTAGTATCTGTATAGCACTTACTGATATTGGAGGAAGAAAGACTTTAGCCTGACTACTAACACTGGCTACATCCTAAGACTTGCAGTTGTTGCTTGATGGTGGCCAAATGCAAAGCCATTTCAACAGGGAATTCAAATACCTTCTAACTCTGTTTTGAACAATACTCACCAAAACTAGTATGCTCTTACTCTTTTTCTCCGTACGTAACAGTGACTCACATATTCTCATTTCTACCTAGTGTTGACTACTGCTGAATGAAATGTCTTTGGCCCTCAAAGAGTGTGATCCCACATACATTATTTCTGAACATTTTCTACATACATACAGTTACTAGATTATAATTTGGACGTAGCTGTAAACAGCAATTATGAATAATGCCTATCAAGCTGCTCATAGTAGTGCACATTCATGGTGACAAACTGGTAAAGTGTTCCAAATTGGTCAGTGTGTACCATGCGATGTTAATTTTGTACCTGGCTAGTGAATGATACTAAATCTGTCAGACATTAATCTATAGCAAGAGGAGGACAAATACAGACCTTCTTCATCCTAGCCCATCATTAGACAACAGATTGGAACATCGAAACAGACATGAAAGTTCAGCAGCATCTTTTCAAATTCCCCCTTTCCCTCCCCATTAATTTGTTAGCCCAGAGCAAAATAAAGTATTATGAGGAAAAAGTAACCCTAAAAGTAACCCTTACCACATCCAGTATGAGGTCTATAAGTACACTATTTTTTTATAAAAAGAAATATGATTGGACTTACTGAAAGATTGGAGTATAATTAGGAGAGAGATCCCCGACGTCCCACATGTAGAAATTTGCACTTACCTAACAATCATAAAACAAAAATGCATACAGTAACATCCTATTATTGACTACACAAAGACTGGACAAAACCTCCTTGCCAAGGTATGTTTCATAAAAGCTATACTCTCATCACTAAGCAGTCTTTTAAAGTGTGAGGGAGAGTCATAGACACCAGGCTTCAGTCTGTTTCCTTTCTTTGAAAGCACTTTAATTTATGTATAGTGAAGTGAAGCACCCCTCCCCTTCCATTCCCTCCAGCTTCCTCTTCCCATCTGCCCCCTACCCCCACCTTCCATCGCTCCCTTCAAGTACCAATGGAAATTATTCTTGTCATTTGCTTTTCTTAGACAGTGAAAAAGTTGGAAGAACAGCACCTAATCAGTCTTGAACTCAATTAGGGAGAAGTTTGGTAATTACCCTTCTAGAAACTTCTGATAACCATAAGTTTATCTCCCCCCACAGAAAAAAGAATTTCTGAGGTAACTATTCTATTATGGTAATTTCAGCTACAAAATACATCTGAATTATTCATGAGAAAAGAACAAAGAAAGAAGGGCAACAAAGCTAGTGAAGGGTCTAGAGAACAAGTCATATGAGGAGCAGTTGAAAGAACTGGGGTTATTTAGCCGAGAGAAAAGGAGACTCAGGGGACACCTTATCACTTTACTACAACTCAATCTCAGTGGAGGTTGTAGCAGGCTGGGGATCGATCTCTTGTCTTATCACTTGGTCCTTTCAAGGACCAAGTGATAAGACAAGAGGAAAGGTCCCTAAGTTGCACCTGGGGAGGTTTACATTTGATATTAGGAAAAATTTCTTCACTAAAAGGGTTGTAAGGCATTGGAACAGGCTACCCAGGGAAGTAGCTGAGTCACCATTCCCCAGTAGTATTCAAAAGATATGTAAATGTGGTGCTTTGGGATGTGGTTTAGTGGTAGACTTGGCAGTGCTAGGTTACTGGTTGGACTTAATGATTTTAGAGGTCTTTTCAAGCCTAAATGATTCTGTGATTCAAACTTTAAAATACTTTAATGAAACCGTTAGGGAATAAAGGGAGAGAGAGAGAAATATAGCGAAAAATCTTTTTGGAAGAGACTTTGATCCCAAGTTTAACAGAATATGATTTGTGCAAGTAATAGTAACTTAACTCAAAACTCTGAAGAAAAAAAAAATAATAATTACAGCTATTTCATGTTGCAAGTGTAAGAGTCTTGGCATCTCCAGAGTTTATTACTTCATCACTATCTGAGTTAGTGTGGGAAGAAACTACTAGGGGTAATTTAACCGGAGAACTGAGTTCTCCCTGTATATATGTTTTAATTTCCTCCATCCAAGTTACACAGGCAGGCTTGAACAAGATGCTGGGAGCTTGGTTTACCTGCCAGGTGATAGAGACAATGGACATTGGTTATTGAAAGGGTGAATTTGTACATTATCATGTTTGATACATGTAACGTGTAATCTATATTTATGTCACAGAGCCCAGGTGATTTGTTAGAAAGTGGGACTGGGCAGGGGGGTAAATAAGAGGAGGCTCATGTATAGACATTAACTTGTGGCCATGATGTTAGCTGTCAGGGTTAAAGGCAGAATGTTTGCTAAAAAGTTTTTGTGATGCAAGAATATCGTCGGAACTTTTAATGTGGTATTTAGTATACACCAAAGAATAAAGAGTAACACTGTGTATGAAACACTACACTTATCTTACATAACTGAGTCCAAATTAGTTACTAACAGCTACTTCCTAGCTGAGATATAGGGCATTAAATTGCAATACATTTTTACTACTATAGGTATTGGCTGTTCACTCTGTGCTAGGATTCTTTATAAATTACCCGTTAAAGCAGTGATCCAATAGCCATTTCTTATCCCACCATCTGCTTCGCTGATATTTCTAAAGGTGCCCATGACCTGTTCATCAAGTTTTTAAAGATATTCTCTATCTTTTGTCTTCTCTGGTATTTTCTTAATGTGAACAAAATTTGCACAGGCATTTACTGAAAATTTGTCATTACCTAGTCAATTCCACCATGTCACTTAAAAATAAACAAACAACAACAACAACAAAACAACAACAACAACAACAATAATAATAATATAGCCCACATAAAACAACAACAATAATAATAATAATAACAATAATAATATAGCCCACATATTAAACGTTAATTTTAAAAATAAATTTTCCCTTATCTATAAACTGTTGGAGTCTTATTATGTCTGGCTGAGAATAAAGGAAACAGCACAAAACTAACACAAGTAAAATACCAAATATTGGATCTCTGGTCCTCCAGTGCAGGGTCGTGGAAGTTCAGTGTTGAAACATTATTTTAGAGCCAAATACATATTTAAATGTTAGCATTTTTGTATCTGTGGATGAAATCTTCTATCTTCAAGGTCATCTTACCGCAGAAAACATTCCACTATTCCAGATGGTAAAGATATCATAAAACCACAGGGAATCTTACAGGTTTCAAATGAAAGTTGAATTGTCATTGGGGGGGGATGGGAGGTGTGTGTGGTGTATAAAAATGGTGTTACATCCCTGACTCACTTTTTGAGGCAAAATGGTATTATTTAAAGAGTTGTAGTAATAAAGTTTTTCTTTTGTTTTTGTTTTAAAAAAGCCATTTACCTTATGAAAATGAATATTAATAGGAGGAGGAACCTTAAACTGGCCCAGCCAAATACATGTATGTATTTAGTAGTGGCAGGATTTCATTACAATCCAATTTAACATGGAAAGAACTGCATAACACAACAGCAACTGTATATAGAAACATACAACTGTAGTTGCTTTTAGGCTTCCACATAACATTTAGACCCAGAAATAATCTGCTGGAATTGACTCACAAGGATTATTGAGTCCAATTCCTGGGTCTACACAGGACCACTCTAAAATTAGACAATATGTCTGAGAGTGCTGTGCAAATGTTTCTTGAACTCTGACAGGCTTGGTACCATGACCTGGTACAAGCTCCTGGGGAGCTTGTTCCAGTGCCTGATCACCCTCTTGGTGAAGAACCTTTTCCTGATATTGAACCTGAACCTCATCTGTCACAGTTTCATGTCATTCCCTCAGGTACTAGCTCTGGTGACCAGAGAGAAGAAATCAGTGCCTGCCCCTCTGCCAGCCCTTGTGAGGAAGCTGCAGGCTGCCATGAGGCCTCCCATCAGCTTCCTCTTCTCTAGGCTGAACAAACTAAGGCACCTCAGCCACCTCTCATACTTCTTCCCCTCTTGACCCTTCCCCATCTTTGTCACCCTTATTTGGACTCTCTCTGACAGTTTTACATCCTTTTCATACTGTGGGGCTCAAAACTGCACACAGTACTCAAGGTGAGGCTGCAACAGTGCAGAGTAGAATAAGATAATCGCTCCCATCAACTGGATAGCTATCCTGTGCTTGATGCACACCAGGATATGTTTGGTCCTCCTGGCTGCCAGGGCACACTGCTGGCTCATGTTCAACTTGCTGTTGACCAAAACCCCCAGACCCATTTCTGCAGGGCTGCAATCCAGCATCCCATTTCCCATTCTATATTCTCTGGCTATATAGCCAGAGCTGCCCCTTTCAAGGTGTAGAATCTAACATTTGTTCTGGTTAAGCTTCATATTGGTTATTGTCTGGCTCTCTAATTTGTCAAGATCTCTCTGCAAGGCCTCTCTACAAAATCAAACAGTTCCTTCCAATTTGGTATCATCTTCAAACTTACTCAAAACACCTTTTAGTCCTACATCGAAGTCATTTATGAAAACACTGAAGAGAACAGGCCCTAAAATGGATCCCTGGGGAACCCCACTAGTGACTGGCCACCAGCCTGATTTAACCTCGTTTACTAAAACCCTTTGAGCCTGATCTATCAACCAGTTGTTCACCCATGATATTATGTTTTTATCTAGCTGTATGCTGGACATTTTGTCCAGAAGGGTACTGTGAGAAACAGTATCAAAAGCTTTACTGAAACCCAAAAAGTTTACATCAACTGGCTTCATTTCGTCTACTAGATGGATGACCTTGTCATAAAAGAAAATTAAGTTTGTTAAGCATGACCTTCCCCTTGTGAACCCATGATGGCTATGACCAATGACTGTATTGTCCTTCAGATATTTTTCAATAACTCCCAGAATAATTTTCTCCATAATTTTACCAAGCACCGATATGAGACTGACAGACCTGTAATTACCAGGGTCTTCTTTCTTGCCCTTCTTGAAATCTGGAACAATGTTTCACAGTTTCCGGTCAACTGGGACCTCTCCAGATTCCCAAGAGTGTTGAAAAAAGTTGAGAGATGTCTCACAATGACATCAGCCAGCTAAGCAGCCTGGGACAAATCCCATCAGACCCCACATATTTATATGCAACCAGGTAGAGCAGCAAATCCCACACAACTTTGGGGTAGGCTGGGAGTTTATTGTTCCCACAGTCACAATCTTCCTAGTCAGGGCATTTGGGGTCCCAGGGCCTATCACCAGTGTTTAAGACAGACGTGAAGAAGGCATTAAACATCTCTGCTTTGTCTATGTCCCTGTTTGTGAGCTGACCGTACTCATCAAGTAATGGACCAATGTTTTCTCTGGTTCTCCTTTTGCTGTTAACATAATTAAAATCAATCAATCTAACAAACAAACAAACAAATAAACACTTTTTATTGTCCCCACAGTACTGGCCAACTTCAATTTTAATTGAGCTTTGGCTGCACAAATTTTCTCCCTGAAAAGGTGAACAGCATCCGTGTAGTCCCCCCATGTTGCCTGACCTTGATTCCAGCAGCCATACACTTTCTTTTTGTGCCTAAGCTCTAGAATAAGGTCCCTGCTCAGCCAGGCTGACCTTCTGCCCCATCTGCTTGACTTTTGATGTTTTGGAAATGCCTGTTTCTGTACTCTCAAGAGCACTTTAAAATTGACCAGCATTGATAGACCCTGATGTCTTCAAAAGCAGTTTCCCAGGGGACCTTACTAACTAGTTCCCTGAATAGCCTGAATTCTGCTCTCCCAATATCCAGGGTTGAAGTTTAGCTGGAATTTTTTCTTCTGTCACCTAAAATTTTAAACTTGATTACTGCATGGTCACTATGACTAAGTTGGCCACCAATCCCTACTTCACCCACAAGACCTTTTCTGTTCACAAGCAACAGATCTAGGAAAGCACCTTTCCTAGTTGACTCCCTTAGTACCTGTACCAATTATTTGATCAAGTTTGGATATTGTAATATTATTAACCTGCAGGGAACTAAGCTGGTTATTTTGCAAAAGCACACAGGCTGCCTAGCAATTAGAAAACTTTCTTCTGCTCAGTGTGATTTGGGAATCTCTAAACACAATTTTACATGGACAGGCAAAACCAAAGTAAGCAAACAAGGTAGTATGTGTGGAAATATAACTTTTTAACCATTTTCTTAAAACATTCCAAAGCTCAATCAGTGAAGAAGTTCACTTCAGCTGTTCTATGAGCCATTAAAATTCTCTACCATGTAGTGCTTTGAAGCAGTCATGTCAGACACAGAGCAAGCTCTGTCAAGATTCTGTTCAGTCATTTTTCAAAGCTTTAAAATTGTGTCTGACTAGATCTGAAAACCTTTAATCATGTACATCTAATCTCCAATATTTTTGTACAAAATTAAAAAAAAATAAAAAATTGACTAAAGCATCCAAGAGAGCTCCTGTTGTAGCTTTTGCAATCTACCTTCTACATACCATCTACATCATACCGTCTTCTCTATATTGGTATCCCAACACATGCTCTTATTCATACCATCCCTGTCCTGGAGGCTTGGACCAGATCCTTACCAAGACTAGAGCTTCAGAGTTATGACAGCAGACAGATCCTAAGCTACACTACCATGGGTCTCCAGCACAGACTTTTAGCTCTGTAAGTATTTGGTTCTCTTTCCACTAGATCAGTCAAGACAACAATGATTATGCTATTTCCCAAGCCTTTTCTACAGTTCCCTCTATGCCAGCAGTCCTGGGCTAGTGTCATTCATTGCTATGATACTCTTAGAAATGGAGGAAAGTCCAAGCCTGCTGAGCTATTACCATGTCCTCCACCATCCCCCTTACAAAATCTTCAAAAAATAGAACAGGTAGAGTGTACAGGAAGCACAGTAGTATATTGTGGCAATTTAAAGAGAGAATTTTGCTATGAACTAGATCATGTTAACTGTAAAAGCAAAATACCATTGAAAGCAATCTTTTACAACTCTTTGTCCATCTGTCCCATTTAACTCAGGTTACTGATGTATTTTTTCACTTAGCAACAGCTACCCTCATTTTGGTTGCCAGCAAAGATACTATGAGAGCTTGAGGCTTCATTAAATTAAACCTATGATCTGGGACCATGAAGTTTAGTTTTTAATCACAAAGATAAAACCAGAAATAAAGACCTTTCCATCCCAGTCTGACCTTTCACAGAGCTGGTGTATATACATGACCAGGTGGAGGACAACCATATTGTAGCTCTGGCCTTAAAACCATACAGCTGTACCAGTATGGGACTGTAGTTGCTGTTTCACCTGAAAGATATTTGGTACCATTATACATCATCATCTGAGGACAGAGTCAGAGAAGGCACACTAAGCAGTCTTCTGACTTTGTAATTGCACCTGTGGAGTAAAAAACATGTGAGTGCATGTGGCTGTTTAAGTATTCTCTCTTCCTCCTTATGCTTTTTCTGCAAGACAGTGTTGCCAAAGTTCATTACTGTGGTGCTTCTAGGAGAAGAAGAGCCGGAGTTAAAAAAAAATAGTCACTCAAAATTTGACACATTACTGGAATTTAAGGGTGGCATGATTCTCATGAAGATCTAGCTGGAATGGACTTAATTTTCTAATTTTCTTCGTAACAAACCATTTAGTACTGTGTTTTGGATTTATGACCAAAACAACATTGATAATACAACGTTTTAGCTATTGCTGAGCAGTGCTTGCATAGCATCAAGGCACTCCCTCTGGCCCTGTAGGGATTAGGCCAGGGTGAGCAAGATACTGGGGCAGAACACTGCCAGGACAGCTGATACAGCGAGGACAGCTTAGCCAAACTGACCACGGGGATATTCCATATCATATGACATTGTGCTGAGTCATAAAAATTGAAGGGTAGGAGGATTTGAGAGAGGTCCCGCGATGATGTCAGCCAGTTTGGGTGCTTAAAGAGCTGGCTGATGTCATCGCAGGACCTCTCTCAATTATTTTTCAACAGTCTTGGGAATCTGGAGAGGTCCCAGTAGACTGGAAGCTGGCAAATGTTATCCCAATTTTCAAGAAGTGTAAGAAAGAAGACCCTAGCAATTACAGGCCTGTCAGTCTCACGTCAGTGCCTGGTAAAATTACGGAGAGGATGACCCTTGAAGTTATTGAAGCGCACCTGGGGGACACTGCAGTCACGGGTCCCAGCCAACATGGGTTCACGAGGGGTAGGTCCTGTTTGACTAACTTGATTTCCTTTTATGATGAGATCACCCATCTAGTCAATCAAGGGAAACCAGCTGATGTGATCTTTTTGGACTTCAGCAAAGCTTTTGACATGGTTTCCCATAGGATCCTACTGGACAAAATGTCCATCATAAAGCTAAACAAAAACATCATACGATGGGTGAGCAATTGGCTGATGGGCAGGGCTCAAAGGGTTGTGGTAAATGGGGCCACAGCTGGCTGGCGGATGGTCACTAGTGGGGTCCCTCAAGGCTCCATTTTAGGGCCAGTCCTCTTCAATGTTTTTATAAATGATTTGGATGTAGGACTAGAAGGTGTTTTGAGCAAATTTGCCGACGACACCAAACTTGGAGGAGTTGTGGACTCAGATGAGGGTGGAAAGGCCTTGCAGAGAGATCTGGTCAGATTGGAGAGCTGGGCGATCACCAACCACATGAAGTTTAACAAAAGCAAGTGCCGGGTCTTGCACCTGGTACAGGGCAACCCTGGCTATACGTACAGACTGGGCGATGAGACGCTGGAGAACAGCCCCGCAGAGAGGGATCTGGGGGTTGTGGTTGACAGCAAGTTGAATATGAGCCAGCAGTGTGCACTGGCAGCCAGGAGGGCCAACCGTATCCTGGGATGCATCAAGCACGGCATTGCTAGTCGGTCGAGGGAAGTGATTGTCCCGCTCTACTCTGCGCTGGTGCGGCCTCACTTGAGTACTGTGTGTAGTTCTGGGCAACACAGTACAAAAAGGACATTAAACTGTTGGAGGAGGGCGACGAAGATGGTGAAGGGCCTAGAGGGGAAGACATATGAGGAGCGGCTGAGGTCACTGGGCCTGTTCAGCCTGGAGAAGAGGAGGCTGAGGGGGGACCTCATCGCAGTCTACAACTTTCTTGCGAGAGGGAGTGGAGAGGCAGGTGACCTATTCTCCATTATCACCAGTGATAGGACCCACGGGAACAGTGTTAAGCTGAGGCAGGGGAAGTTTAGGCTGGACATCAGGAAGAGGTTCTTCACCGAAAGGGTGGTCGCACACTGGAACAGGCTCCTCAGTGAAGTAGTCACTTCACCAAGCCTGTCTGAATTTTAGAAGCGATTGGACTGTGCACTTAGTCACATGGTCTAAACTTTTGGGTAGACCTGTGCGGTGCCAGGAGTTGGACTTGATGATCCTTATGGGTCCATTCCAACTTGGGATATTCTATGATTTTATGATTTTGATGTAGGTAGGCATTACTTGAAGACTGGTTGGGCATTGATCTACTTGTGGGAGGTGACTGTCTTAACATCACTTATTTTGCTTATTTATTTATTTATCCTCTTTTCTTCACTTATTAAACTGTCTTAACCTTAACCTACATTTTTTTTTCTCTCTTCTTTTTATTCTATTCTCTGTCTTGTTGGGCCAGGGTAGTGATGCTTAGTTGCTGGCTGGGGTCAGTCTGCCACACATGATGTGTAAAAAATGCTTGCACTGGAAAAGGATAGTTAAAATAAATTTTTGGAAAAAGTTTTTCAACTTTATGTTTTAGTCATATGTCCCCCTTACTCTTTAAAACTCTTGGCATTAGTATTAGTATTGGTAGAAATCAGCTCTGTCCTCCCTCTTGTAAGCAAAACTGTATTTAGCTTCAGGATTTTCACTGAAGTCATACATAATATTTATGTATAAAGTCATGTTTCAGGCTGAAAGAACTGGGCCTGTTTAGCCTGGAAAAGAGAAGTCAGGGTGGAGACCTCATTATTGTATATAAACATCTGAGTGGAGGGTGTCGAGAAGATGGATCCAGTCTCTTTTCAGCTGTGCACAGCAACAGAACAAGAGGGAATGGGCACAAACTGAAGCCCAGGAAGTTCCTTCTGAATATGAGGGGGCACTTCTTTACTGTGAGGTTGTATTGGTGTTCTGTAAATGACAAGGTTAAGACCCATGTTTGAAGTGCAACACAGGATTTGGGATAATGGCTTAGGATACCCAAATTTATTTCCATTATTTCATGACTAAGAAAACAATGGATCAGCAGATAATATTGATCTGCAAAAACTGGGTGACCTGCACCTATTCTATGAGGGATTTTACCATCTCCTTTCTGTTTGTAACATTCAGCAGTACAAAAAAGAAACACACTGATTAACTAATAAAATAAAATAAAATAAAATAAAATAATAAAATAAAATAAAATAAAATAAAAAATAAAATAAAATAAAATAAATAAATAAATAAAATAAAATAAAAATAAAGTAAAATAAAATAAAATAAATAAAATAAAATAAAATAAAATAAATAAATCTGTTAGCAATCAGTTCTCAAGCAAAGTCTGTTCTGTTTCACTCATTTGACTCATGGCTGAATTAGCCCCATACATGTTTGCAGAAGAGAATTAGAGGTTTTTAAATATATATATTATAACATACGAATAATAAAAAATCTAGTGGATATTGACAAAAGCATTCAGCCAAGAACAATTCCGGAAAGTTGGCAAACCAAGTTTGAAATGAACATGCATACTTTTGTCTTTTAAAGACAAGCAAAAACATACATAAAGCTACTCATTTCATGTGTTTGTTTGTTATAATAACAATAACAAAACAGATGCTGTAGTGATAGGATGCCACTGTGGTAGTGTCAGTTAATATGGTTATTTCTGTCTGACACTCTATTTTGGACATCCTCTACAACATGAGAGAATTGGGAAAACAATACTAGATTGAACTTCTGGCTGATTTCTGGTGAACATGCCCAGAAAAGCTCCAGTAGCTGTAAAAAAAATAATATTAAACACAGCAGATCTTCTTCTCTTTGACATTCTCTGATTGAGAGAATGATGGGTAATTTGGGAACATTTATTTGATGTAATAAAGACAATTAGTGCTGATAAAATTATCATAAGGTGCTACTATCTTTTATTTGATGACTTTTTTTTTTTTTTTTTTTTTTTTTTAAGAATACAGGGCACATCATAGTACTTTATAAGTCAAGTCCTCGGTTCGTGATAATGGTCTGAATTATCCTTCTAGAGGGTCTGGACATACTTTTTAAGTGTTGAAGTTTCTTTTTGATAGATTACAATGAATCTGTACAGTAGATCTTTTTCATCAATCACTATTTTGCAGAATAGGTGGTATTTGGTGTAGATAAGACATGTAGGATAAGAGCTCTAACTTAAATATTTAGACTTTTCTCAATATTTAACAAGTTATTATATGAACATATTGCAATAAAAAGTAATATATTAACTGCGGTACCAAATGTTGTCCTTGCAGGCATGTGATGTTCATATTCAAGAAAAAAGTAATATCTGAACCAGGGCTGCAAATGGTTAAGAAATGTGTATAAGCAAAATGATATCTTAGCCAGGTTCTAAATACTGATTTTATTCCTTCTTCAGTGAACCACGATTTTTTTTTTCCCCCCTCAAGGAACATGGGTTTTTGTAAATTGTGGGAGCAACTAAACTGCTGTTCAGACATAACACAGCAAGTGCCCAGAAAGTTCAGTTTAATTCACACATATGCTGAGATGTACATGTATATGTACATTTATGTAAATTCCTGTTCCCTGGTATTTTAGTAAATATTTACTTCACCTGCCCTTCTTTTTGTCTGTTTGTTTCTTTGTTTTTGACATAAGTTGATGCATTTGAAAGTGCAATTTAAATTCAAGGATCTTTTTGTCTTTGGACATATTAGCCAACCCACCCAAGTGGTCTCTCCCTTCTTTCACATCATGTACACTTTCTTCTTCTGTTTTAGGTTTTCCCAAGAGCTCCTTGTCCATCCACACAGGTCTCCTGCCCCCCTTGCTCAACCTCTTTCTCGTAGGGATGCACTGATCCCAAGCTTGAAGGAAGTTGTGATTGAATATTAACCAACTCTTCTGGATCCCATTTCCCTCTAGGACCCTGGCCTAGGGAATTCCTCTAATTAGTTCCCTGAAGAGGTCAAAGTTAGCTCTCTTGAAATCCAGAGTTGCACTCCTACATTTTGCCCTGCTTCCTCCTTGCAGGATCTTGAACTCCAACATCTCATGATCACTGCAGCTGAGACTGCCCTCAACCTTCACATTTCCAACTAGACCATCTCTATTTGTTAGTACCAGGTCCAGCAGGGCCCCTCTCCTTGTTGGCTCATCTACCACCTGCATCAAGAGGTTATCTGCAATGTTCTGCCGGACTGTTTGTTCTGAGCTGTGTTGCCTTCCCTGCAAATATTGGGGTGGTTAAAATCCCCCATAAGAACCAGCACCTGCGAACATGAAGCAACTTGCAGCTGCCTGTAGAAGGCTTCTTCCTCTTCCTCTTCCTGATCACGTGGCCATTAAACACCCACTACAATGTCATCCCTGTTGGCCTGCCCTTTAATCCTCACCCGTAGGCTCTCTACTCACACTTCATCCTCCCCTAAGCAGAGCTTCATACATTCCAGTTGCTCACTCACGTAAAGAGCAACTTCACCACCTCGCCTTCCTGGTCTGTCCTTCCTAAAAAGAACAAATCCATCCATGGCTACATTCTGGTCATGAAAGCTGTCCCACCATTTCTCAGTAATTGCAATGAGATCATAGCCCTGCAAAAACACATACACCTCCAGTTCCCCTTGTTTATTCCCCCTGCTGTGTGTGTTTCCATAGAGGCATTTGAGTTGAGGTCCCAATGCATCTGCCTTTCTAGATGGGGCAAATATAACATGTCCATGTGGGTCTATGGTAGCTCTCCTGTTAAGCTCTGTTACCTCTCTAGGCTCTGGGCATCCTTTACTGGCTCTGGTGTTCAGCTGTTTTTTGTGGGATGGCATGTCATCCCATACCTTATCACCAGCATCCCTCATGATACACCCCCTCCTAGTTTAAATCTAGTTTAGATTAAATCTAGTTTTAATCTAGTTTAAAGCCCGATCAATTAGCCCTGCCTGCTTATGACTATGGACACCCTTCCCCCTTTGGGAAAGATGAATACTGTCCAATGCCAGCAAGCCTGGTGCCATGTAAGGCTTCCTGTCTCCAAAGAACCTGAAATTTTGTCAGTGACACCAGCCACAGAGCCACGTGTTAACTGACGCTATCCTTCTGTTCCTGTCACTGTCAGTACTGGGGAGAACGGAGGAGAAGATGCCTTGTGCACCCAAGTTCCTGATCATCTGTCCCAATTCCTTTAAGTCCTTTTTGATTGCTCTCAGGCTATGTGTTGCCACTTCTCCCAGACGTAGGACCAGCAATGGGTAATAGTCTAAGGGTTGAACCAAGCTGGGAAGTCTCCTGGTGATGTCCTTAACCTGGGCCCCAGGAGGGTGGCAGACCTCCCTTAGAGGAGGGTCCCTTCTAAATATTTGACCCTCTGTTCCCCCTGTTGTGGAGTCACCCACAACTAAAACCCACCTTTTTTTTTTTTTCCTCCTGACTGTGCTTGCGGTATGGGGGGTTGGCCTAAAAAATGCAACACTAAATAACTGCACTGTAATTGCACAGGAGCCCTGACATGCAGAGGGGTGCCCCCCCCCCCCCCCCGTATCCTGGGGAGTACCGTTGGAGGCGCAAGCTTTTATACCCGGGGGGGCCCTGCGAGGGGACCGGTCTGTGCTTACCATGCTGAGGCTGAATGTGGTTCTTGCTTCACCAGGCAGCCACGATATCAGCAGGAAAGTGCTTGAGACCTGCATTTTCTGGCTGCAGGGTAGTGACAGTAGTCTGTATCTTTCATTCAGCCTTTTGTGGCTTAAGTCTTTCCCATCCTTCTCATTCAATAGAAGTGTATTTTTCCTCCTTTCCCAAATAGCAGAAATCCCCGCAGGTGGTTTGTTACAGGTAGTACTTCCAACATCATCCCTGAGCAGCTTTGCTTCTGCCTCAGTGCCCCATAAGGCAACTCTGGTCAGAAACTGAGGAGGCTGGGAAGTTTTTTGCATGGTGCCATATGCCAGCCCAAACCAGTGGGCAATATGGCCTCAAAGAAGAACTGCACAGGTTATCAGTTACTTTGACTGTAAAACATCATTTCCTTTATCCACTCAGTGTTCTGGTATACTGCTACGATAATAACAAAGCAATACCAAGCTGAAGTAAAGTCACGTGAGTCACATGGTGGTCTCCACTGCTAACCTGTTTTGGCCATGCAATTTAGTTTTGCTTATGCACTGGACTGTTAAAGTAATGTCTATCTAACCTTTAAACAACTGCTGCCAGATGAAATAAGACATGTTTTTTGCTGTTTTCAAAGCCTAACCTGGCTTTAAGGTTTCACTGTGACTCTGTACAACATTGACACTATTAAAAACCTGTGTTTGCTTGCTGCCCTGGAATTTGTGTTTGATGAAATACCAGACAAAGGAACAATATTTGTGTTTATTTATTTATTTGCTTGTTTGTTTATTTTTACTGCTTATATATAATACATGATGTAACTGCATTTGTGCTTTGTAGGCAAAGAAGGCGGCTAAATATTTTATTTGTTTACTGATCTTGCTATCTAAACAGGCAAGACAAATAGACTTCAGTATATGAAATATACCTTCTGAAAGAAAGGAACAAGGACAGGACATTGGAAATGCTAAATAATTATTGTCTCTACTGGATTTATTTCTTTCTGTAGAATATTGCATTAGATTAGACTGTTTCACCTCTGTTCTTAGAATTTTCTTTAATTTATGTAATTGAGTGGGTATAAAGATTAGCAGTATCTCTGTATAGCTGGTCTGGCTTGTTAGTGGGCTTTTTGGTTATAACTGTAAGATTAATCCAAGTCACAAAAGCTTGATTAGGTCTTTTATCACCCATCATGTACATTCGGAGCAATGTATACAGCACAGAAGACAAAATTATCACAAAAAACATTTTTTTTTTCTGCTATGTTCAGCAGGAGGCTGAGATAGTGTAGCACAAGACAGATGTATGAGTTAATATCAAAGCAAGTAAAAACATTTCCCAGAGTGATTAATTTGTATTCCTTCATTCTAGTCACTTTTACTTTGTTACTTTATTTTATTCTATTTTAAAGAATATTTTGATTTTAAAGTCAACAGATCCAACAAGGTCAGGGTCTAAATATTTTGAATTTGGTCCCATGTACTGAATCCACTGTTTTCTGTCACCCTTTTGCAGGAAACCCAATACTTTAAATAAGAACTGAGAGCCTCTCTACTTGGTAAAATCTGTGCAGCAGTGCACTCAGTGGTGCTCTTTCTCATCAGTGTGCTTTGACAGTAAGAAAACAAATCCTTGGAAATATTTGAGGCCAAGTTCGGTGTGGCTTTGAGCAACTTGATCTACTAGATGGTGTCCCTGCTTATGGAAGTGGGGTTGGAACTAGATCATAGAATCATAGAATGGCTCAGATTGGAAGGTACCTTAGAGATCGTCTAGTTCCAAGCCCCCTGCCATAAGCAAGGATGCCAACCCCTAGATTAGGTTGCTCACGGCCTCATCTAACCTGATCTTGAACACCTCCAGGGATGGGGTATCCACAACCTCTTTGGGCAACCTGTTCCAGTGCCTCACCACCCTCTGAGGGAAGAATTTCCTCCTAGCCTCTAATCTAAATTTCCCTTCTTTTTGTTTAAAATCATTCCCTCTTGCCCTGTCAATATCTGATTGAGCGAAGAGTTGCTCTCCATCTTTTTTATAAGCCCCCTTCAAGTACTGAAAGATTGCAATGAGCTACTTTCAATGAGTTCTTCTCCCAGTCTATACTCATGTCTAGGATTAGCCCTTCCCAGGTGCAGCACCGTGCACTTTGTCTTGTTGAACCAAATTATGTTCACGTGGGCCTACTTCTCAAGCTTGTCCAGGTCCCTTTGGATGGCAGCCCTTCCTTCTGTTGTATCGACTGCACCTCTCAGCTAGGTGCCATCTGCAAACTTGCTGAGGGTGCACTCGATCCCACTGTCTATGTCATTGATAAAGATATGAAACAGCACCGGTCCCAGGACAGGCCCCTGAGAGACATCACCCATCTCCGGCCTCCACTTGGACATAGAATCATTGACCACCACTCTCTGGGTGCAATCTTCCAGCCAACTCCTTATCCACTTAATGGTCAACCCTTCAAGTCCATATCTCTCTAATTTGGAGATCAGGATGTCACGTGGGACCCCGAAAAAAGGCCTTGCCGAAGTCCAGATAGATAACATCAGCCAGTCTTCCCTTGTCAACTGATGTGGTCACTCCATCGTAGGCCACCAGATTCTTCAGGCACTGTTTACCCTTGGTGAAGCCATGCTGGCTGTCTCAGGTGACTTCTTTGTCTTGCATGTTCCTTGCCATTACTTCCAGGAGGGTCTTTCCCATGGTCTTGACAGGCACAGAGTTGAGGCTCACCAGTCTGTATTTCCCTGGGTCCTTCTTTATTCCCTTTTTAAAAATGGGAGCAGTGTTTCCCTTTTTCTAATCACTGGGGACTTCGTCTGACTTGCAGGACTGTTCAAATGTGATGGAGAGGCTTGGTGACTACCATCAGCCAACTCCCTCAGGACCCTGGGATGTATGTCATCAGACCTCATAGACTTGTACTTGTTTAGTTTCATTAGGTGGTCCAACCCAAATCACTTTATGATTTTTTGACTCTAAATCAGATATAGGCATTTCTCATTTTTTCAGTTACTTTTATTTTTTTGCAATCACTTTTTGAATTGGTAAACTGTTGCTTAAATGTTCCCTAGACCTACATTTAGGAGATATCAGAAATATTGCAGCATATGATTTACCTAAAGCGCATGAGTTTCTTAATTCAGGACCTTGTAGAATTCGTTGTGCTTATACAGACCTGTTTAAGTTTCACTCGTGTGAAAATACAACAGAAGTAATTAAGTGAAAACTTTCATGGACCTTAAAATATGAAAAAGAAATCAATAAAGTCTTGGAAAAAAATAATTATTCTGTTTTTATTAAGGCTTTAAAAATTCAGTTACTATAATTTCTCTACATTACACAAACATTTAAGTAGAATTCATTGATTTATTATAAAGAATGGGATAAAAATATTTTTTTCCAGGGTAAGGTCTGGGTTAGAGTACGATGAATTCTTTGAACCACACATTTGATTTGTTTTCTTAATAAACAGGGTAGCCACACACATTTTTTTCCTGTCTTCTATTGGTTTATTTGTAACTGGTCATCTTTTACTCTGCAGAGAGATTCTGTATACACAATTTATTTTATCAATTACCATAAGGTAATAGTTAATAGACATAACAGGAAGCTAGAGGGACTATGCTAGCTGGCTAAGCACAGGTATCTTCACTATTCCTGGTGAAGGAACCTGACAAAATTCTGGTGGCCAGTCAGCCATCTGTCATGTAGGATTCTGGTGGCATCCATCAGGTTGGTTTCAGGTAGTCCTTAGAAAGTCTGACCTTTCAACTTCATAAACTTCTCTTTCATCCCTGTTACTTTTTGTGTCATCATATATAGACTATTGTCAGTAGTTACTCAGCAGCATAATGTGTTTTTTGGGTCTTCTATGTTGCATGTCCTAGCTTTAGTCATCTCATTGCTGAGGAAATTAGTAACTAAAGCTGAGACAAACACATAGACCTGTACTTCAAAACACTGAACAGAATATCCAAAACTAGGTGTCATAGAAAGGAGAGACCAAATCAGCAAGTATTAAGCACTGTCCCGTGCTTAGCCTATAGAAATGGCTGAAAATTAGGAATGTTTTTCTTAAAATTGTGTTCTTTGGACTGAGCTAAGGGACTTATGCTGCAGCATCCTCTTGTTCTCTTTGCAAGTCATTTCAAGCATGTAACTAGTACAATTTCTAATATTAAAACTGAAAACTGGCACATTGTTCTAATTGTAAAATGATTTTCAAAACAATCTGAAAAAATAAACTTCTCATTAGTAAAAATTGGCTGTACATTACAATTCATTTAAACCTGGGACTGTGTTACTTTGGACATCTTGTGCAGAGACTGAAATTTCTTGTTTTGCTGCTACCAACTTGGAAAATTAAACGTGGGTTCTGAAGTGTGATCATGCATGTCTGGCTGTATGTGTTGGTCTCATTATAAAGGTCTTTCTCACAAACATCATAGTATGATGGCTAATAGCTCTGTACGCACAACAACAACAAAAAATATCATGTTGAATACTTGCTCTTCATTAATATTATTGTTTGTACAAGATGTTCTAATGCATAAATAATCTTTCTTCACAGTACTAATTGAAAACACATCTATTCACAAAGGACTGTATTTAGTATGCATAGCTATCATGATCTACAAAAACATCATCAGTCAGTGGTTTATCTATAAATAAAGAGATAAAAAAACTGAGTCTTAAGACTTCAACATTTAGGAATTCTTGTTGCCCACTAATGATTACCTTTGATTGATACTGAGTTTGATGTATCTGTTGATAACGAAAATACAGCGGTAATATGATCTTTAAAAGTGTTGTTCTAAAGGGCCTAAGCTTTATGTTGTTCCAGGGGCTAGCAATGACCTGACCTTTACAATGACTTCAGGTCTTTTCCTGAACATTTATGAATTTTATTTGATTCTTTTCTTAAAGACTGTAAAACTTGTTAGACTTTTGTTTGCCAAATCTCTTCAGGAGATGTCTTTGATTTCTTATTTTTATTTATTTATGTAATTACTTTATTTTTGTGGAAGTGACATTCTCTTGATTATAACTTTTTAAATCAGCATTATAAATCTACAGTACAGCCTAACACCACACAGGTGTTAATATTAATGATTATAACATCAGCTGTCTATGTCTGATTGTCTCCTGCATTTGATGCTGTTGTACACTAAGATTACTCAATTGCAATTACATATGGCCCATTTGTGTGTGTTTTTTTATTATAGATTATCTTCATTCATATGGCATATCTCTGCTTTATATGAGTTATTAGCTAATATTTGGCTGGTGACTACATTTTCTAATTTTGGGCTGCTGCTTATTGTTAAGATAGATGTTAAATGACATTGTCCTGTTTTTCTGCATATCTTTTTGTGACAATTACACTTAGTATTATGTTTTTGAGGTTAATCCTTGCTGTATGATAGAATAATAAATATATTTTATATTTGCAGCTCAGGTGTTTTTTTTGTTTGTTTGTTCTTTCTGTTTTCTGTAAAGCTGAACAAAGGGCCAAAAGCTGGACTCAGACTGACTTCATTGGTCACAAAAGGGGTCAGGAGTCACTGCATGTTCAAATCTTAATGTCACTGAAAAAATATTTTGACTAAAGATTTTTTCAAAACAATCCAAGTAGGGTTTGGAAATACCTGTCTTATTGAATATAAATATGAGACAAACCTTTCCTTTCAACTCTGCTGAAACTACTGTACAGCTTCACAAAACTTATAGATCAGAATAGCTGAACAAAATTTCTCACTCCACTGTCACTCCATGAAGTTTGATGGGAGAGAAGAAAGAATAGGTACTTGTTCTATGCTTCTGAGTACAAAAATAGTTTCAGTAGCATAGAAGAAAAGAAATTATTCATATTAAGATAAAATAAATAAACTAATGTACAAGATGATCGTGCTGTTTAAATTAAAAAAAAAAAAAATCAGTTGAAATTACTGAAATATTTTCCACGGTTTATTTTTCATTATGTTCTTGAAGAAGTCTGTCATATGATGTAATTAGAAAGGAATAACCACTCGTATAAATAAATATGAAGCTTCAGTGTGCACTGCTATCTCCCTATGCTTGCATCCTGTGGTGCCCTGAAAAATTAAGGAGGCAGAGCACAGTGAAAGTGAAGAACATAAAAGCCGTTGGAATGTCATGGTAGCCTAGTGTAAGCTCAGTGAAAATGTCCAGTCCATATTATCCTAGGAAATCCACAACATATGGATTCAGGTTACCTGAAACAGATTTCAGACCACACAGAAATATAAACAAGAAAAACAGAGAGAAAAGGAAGCGTATCATCTTGATATTTCTAGCTCCAGGCTGGGTTCTTAGACTTATATAACAATAGTAGAACTTAGAACCTGTTAAATCCCAGGAATAAAAGAAAACTTCATAGACCCAGTGATATAATTTTACAAATGCTTTTCTTTTCAGAGAAGGCCTCTGTGTATATTTATGGGTATTTTTATACACTCTTTTTTTCTTTATTTTAATTTTCTAAAATATTGATTATTAGAAATGTCCATTGACCCTTCTTGTTGAATACTTGGCTAGTACAGCAAATACATATAAGGACAGGCAGTAGAAAACTGATTGGACACATTGAAAAAGGCAGAAGACATAGGAAAAATCCTGCAGTACAAACTGAAAAATCTCAGAGAATAGAAACATTCATTCTTAATCCATACTTCAGATGCCCTTTTCTGATTTATCTAAATGGTATCAAAAAATATAGTTAGGCCTGTGCCACATTCAGACAGAGATAGTTAATAGGCTGATAGCAAGAATCTTACCAGGGATGTGAAATGCCGAAGTTTGTGTTTCTATTCTCAACCTACTGAAAGCAAGTGTTTGGACTTTTTTTTCTGTTAAACATACAAACTGACTGGCCGTGACATGTTTCTATGATGTTATTGTTTACAAAGCAACCTTATTCCTTATTGGCTATTTTGTTAGTCAGTGGTATAAAGAGCATTTAACTAAAACTCAAAATAAACCATTGACTTTAAGTTGTTACTTGCTATTATAAAAGAGATTAACATTCTAGTATAATGGTGATAGCTTTAGATAAATTGTCTATAACCAACATTTTTCAGAAAGGTTATTTTCTATAATTTTTACTTTCCTGTAAGACTTTACCCCTTCTCTGTCTTAGTTCACATCTGTACATTAAATTAATCATTATGCTTAATTTACGTCGAATTCTTTCCTGAATATTTTCAATTTATTTGGGATCGTGCTGCTAAATATGATGTCAGTAGGGCCAATACACAGCTTTACTCAAGCACATCTACCTATTTGTTTGAAAAACTAGACAAGCTGGAGTTAATATGAATTTACATCCATAAATGATATCTGTCTAATTGTAATTATGGTAATTTATGATTAAGACACAGCATAGCATGAAAATAGATTAATTGCAAGAGGACTGTAATACAGTGGAGGCACCCTCTCTTCTTCGTTGATGAGGCAGCTTGACATGTTTGCCAAAATTTTCTCTTAGATGATAAAAAGGCAGCAATTTGTTTTCTATGTATTTTGTTGTTGTTTAGTATTGCTGTACTGTACTGGGAAATAGTCATACAGCACTACACCTGAGAAGTATCTATTCCTTAATAACTCACTCCTGAAAGAGGGCAAAGTTTGTGTTTCATTCCAATCATTTAATGCTTCTACATTCAGTGGGTCTATACAGATTTATGTATGGTCAGGATCCAGAGCACACTTTTTTTTTTTTTTTGTGGAAAATTCCTTGTGATCTTCAAAAGAGCAATATCTTATTATTTATGAGTATACTAAAGGAGCAGGTGGACTTAATGATTTGGACATTAGTGCTTGTGCTTGCATGAATTATTATTATTATTATTAATTAATAATTATTATTATTATCTGTAATGTCTTCATGTTCTATAAGAAGAGAAATCATGACCACACATACCAGAACTGTAGAGGGTAATACACCTCAAATAATATCACAAAACCTTTATCAATAAACACTTTATGTCATGCCAAGAGTCACAGCAACACAAATATCTAATTTAAGGAGAGTACACTGACACACGAGAGGATTTTTTATTTTGTTCACATTTTTACAAATGCAAAAATAAAATAAAAGATCAGACACAGAATGCTAAATTCTACAGGCAAGAAACTGGAGGATAAACAGAACAATAGATTAAAATTACAAGGAACATACCAAATAGGAACCATAAAAAACAGTCAAAATCTTTACCTGTCAAAAATCTGCCTTGATTTTAACTGAGTTATGTTGCTTAATGTCCAGCTTTTTAAAGATAAATTTACTAGTGTAGAGCTATTTGGGACAATTAATTATTGCTGTGATTTAATGTGGTTTGGGCATATATAGTGGAGAAAGAACTGCTGGATGCATGAGGAAAATTATGACTCAGTCAAATGTTTATCAATGCAAGAAGAAAACAAACAAGTGTAAAATTGAAGGAAAGAGAATAAATAACTTAAGAAAGAGAACTGAAGACAAAAATCCTGACTGAGAAATTGAAAATCAATGACTTAAAAAGATCCCAAAGGCAAGGAAAATAAAATCTTTAATTCTTTTTAAACATTCTTTTCATTACTTGAGGATTCTCTATGAAGAATTTAAAAATCTATTATTGCTTTGTGCCCAGATCTTCCAAGACATTCAAAAGCCTAAGCTTTGCTTAGATTCTTACATATTCTTACATAGACACTACTATATCTTAAATAACTTAACACTTGGTGGTGATGTGGTGTTTAACCTCCCCTTTTTTCAGATGCATTATAATTTTCATTATAATGTCTGGATCTTGTAACATCTTTATTTTTCACTTAATGAAGTTTGTGACATGCATGATGAGTATCAGGTTTCTTGAAGTGCAAACATGCATATATAGATAACATTTTTTTGTTGAAATATTGTTTCCCTCAATAACAACCTCATTTTCTTTGTAAAGAAGAATAGTTTAACCTTACAGGAACAACCAGATTCCAACTGAAAATATGGTCATCTAATTTGACCTTCTCTGAATAAAACTAGTAAACCAATATATAAGGTGAAGTCACCTTAAACAGTTGCTCTTTCTGATTTCCTCACTACTATTTAGTTTATATAGTCTTACTGAATACAGGCAGTCATCTGTGCATCACAAATTCCACGTGAATTCAAGTTGCTAGTTGCAATGAAGGATACATTTTGTTTAGATTCAGGTCCAGATGATGCACTCCCTTGACTCACAGGCAATCAGAAACCATACAACACCAGATCAAAGACCATCTAAATGATTCACGGTAAACCTATATAGCCAGGAACTTCTAAGTAAAGACAACTTAGATGTTGTCGTGGGCTTGCCCTGCTGGGCAGCCAAAC